>NC_143438.1:3857500-4157500 GCF_987193195.1 Phasianus colchicus
CTTAAGCCAATATAGAACATTGCTCAAGCCATAGCAATCTACCCATTTTTGTTTGCTGGCTGTTTACAGTCAGAGCTGTGTGACTGACAGAGGTCATCAGCCAGAATAATTCCCTGCTGAAATTCATACTGTGAAATCATTTGCAGCATCACACCGACCTGAAAAACTGGCATTATTTCATATTATTTCAACTGTACTTAACTTGAGAAAACACTGAAAGGACCCACAAACCCTGACATTTCACTGCTTCATTGCAAGGATACTCATCCTCTACTACATGAGGAGGCTGCACTGTATTTTGACTTCCCTTGTTGCAGACTTTTCTTTAGTCTTTTTTAGAATTTATTTTGTTATGCAGTTCAGTCTCTTGGCAAAGTGTTGCTTGTTCTCACGGACAGCTCTAGAAAGCAGATCACTGCAGAATTCAGTTATGTGATACCTGTATAAATGTCCTGTAAGGTCAATATTTTCTTATTGAGAACATTATCTCACAGATGATGACATTGCATTCTGAATGGAAAAGCACTAATAAGTGGAGATGATTCTCCTTTTTTCTCACTTTTCCTTTTACTGCCATTATGAAGCTTTAAAAACCAGCCAGTTCTTTGTATAAAATATTCTCTAAATACTAAAATATTCTCCCAATTTTACTGCTAGGTGGCAAACCTAAATATTCCTGCACTAGAAAGTAATTTTAACCACAACATCTGAATTAATGAGTTTTCTTTCGTTAATGTGCTTTAGAAGAATCTCAGTCTTCAGTTGCTAGCAACTGAGAATAAATCGTAGTTCTAGCCTCAGAAATTCAATAGTGCAGCAGTAACTCTTAGAATATCTTCACTGGTCAGTTAAAGAGAGAAGAGAGAATGTCAGAAGGAAATAGTTCACACGCTTAACAGTTCCGTGTTTCTCTTCTTTTGCACAGTTAACTGCCTGAATCTCTAATTTTGTAGTTTTTTTCCAAGTTTTTTCATTATTTTCATGCAAAGAAAAGGAAAAACAAGATGGAAAGATGCCTTATGTATGACAGAAGCAAACAAACAGTTGTTGCAGACTTCCATGATACAGGAAAGGGAAACAAAATCTACAAAATGAATTTTTATTAAATGAAAGAAAATCTGTTTTGTGGGTCAAATATGAAATAGAATATACAAAAACTTTACATCAGATCTCTTTTCAAAGAAATTAAATCCTATCTAGACTGAAGTAGCACTCGTTCTTTCCAAGAACAACACAAATGGATGAATATGCTTCTTACGGCAGTACAGGATCACACAGTATGCTGTGCTAAATTTCTGGTTACAGAGAAGAAAAGTTAAAAATCTAAACGGTGTCCCTAAAGAATCCAACTACTCCACAAAGCAACTTAAAAACATGACTTTTGATCATCTCAGAAGCAAATGACAAGTGAGTCAAGTGCAGAGTTCACAAAGCTTGCATATGATGTTCTCTGTTTCTATACAAATATAGACTGTTCTTTTTTTTTTTTTTTTTAATTTTAAAAATCCTTTTATATTTGACAGCGTTTATTTGGGGAAAAAGATGATCAGCTCATCAGGTTCCTGCTGTACTACTCAAGCAATTCCATTTAGTTTACCTCATCCTGTTTTTTAAGATTGTTACAATAAACCACAGACTGCAATATTTTGAAAAGTTGCTGTATGCTGAAACACAAATCTTTGTATTACCATCCTGTATATTAAAGTTCTGCAGAGCTCATAACATGTCTTTGGCATAGCACACCAAGTCCCATTTAATACTTTTTTTTTGCTTAAAAAAGTATATTTTCCTTTAGTAAAACACCTTAAAAACATCTATTTCTGATTTTGTAAAATAATGTGTCACCTCTTGTGTTGCTTTGCAAAATATACACACACGTTTTGGAAAAACATTGAGCGCTGACATAAGGGACTCATCTGAAGTCTGATCTGCTTATGAGAAGTAAAATATAATTAGAAATTCCATCTTCTGCATGAAAGTCACATGAAGTCGTTCAGTTCAGCTTCAAGTGCTGCTGCCATTTCATCTGCTTCAGAACTGCTTCCTTCCTCATCTTCATTGCTAGATTCTTTACTGGATTCACTGGCAGCATCGTCTTCATCCAGTTTGCGCTTATGGCCCCTGGGAGGACACAGAGATAAAGTCCGTGAATCAAGGATCAAGGTATCTGACTGCTTATTAACACAGACCACTATTCTTTGACAAAAAGAAATAAAACCTAGGCCTATGGACTCAATATTTTTTCAGCTCCAGACAAAAAAGAAAAGCACTTACTTTCAAATGGACTAGCTACTACCCCCACATTGATTTTTAATTGTTTCTTTCCAGCTGTGGGTGCAAAGTGCTGTTAATTTCATTTCTCCCATTCCTCTGAACAAGGAATGGAAACAAAATTTAAGACAGTTTGAAAAAAAAAATCGATTAATTTAACTTCTTCTCACGTAACAAAAGAAAATGCAAGTCTGCCATGAGAATGAGAAACTACCAGAATTCACTATATTTTAACATATGACTATGAAATATCTAAGTACCTCCTGTTTGTAAAAATTAAACCTTAACAGCTCAACCACTCTCACTGCATAGCTGCTCAGTTTATGTGCTTCATTCTTCCTTGCTACATCTCTTTGAAGTAGCACTGCTAGTCTGAACAACACATTTCTTCATATCTCCAGAGAATGAGCCACATTAAACAGGAAGCTGACGTGCACCATACTCTGCCAGAAGAATCACATTCCTGGTTGTGAAAGATCTCCAAGGAAAATCTAACACTTCAACTGGGACAAAGCCATAAGCAGAAGAATTTGGATTTGTGGAACCCTAAAATCTCTTTTCTGTGCCAAAACAGAATTTTAGATCAGACATATACTCCTGAGGCAAAAATAAAGTTGAGATCTTGTACAGAATTCAAAATGAGTAGACTAGAAATACCTTCAAAAATTACTCCTTGATCATTTGATCAGATTTCAGAGAAATATGCTCAAAGTGGGTCTCTCCTAAATGTCCTTTTCAATTTTAGGTAAGGTTTCATTAAGAGGAGAATGCATCCACTTGCTAGAATGAAAAACTAAGTATCTTCAGCAAAATAAAGTAATGGTTTAGCAAAGGCCACTTTACTTCTAAGAGTACAGACCAGTACCACAAAGCAAGAAAGATCTTTGATAAATTCTGACTTGAAATACGTATACCCAAAATAAATAGATACAAAGATTAGAAGTCAAACTCATGAGCTTCTAAGCAAAACTGAAATACAAAGCGATTTCTATACATACAAAGACTTCTTTATTGTCATTCTCCCAGAGCCACTAATTCTCCTAAGACCAGACTACTACTAATGGTTTGAAGATGGGGGAGGGAAGATTTGGGTTGGATGTCAGGGGGAAATTCTTTACAGAGAGAGTGGTGAGGTGCTGGAACAGCTGCCCAGAGAGGCTGTGGATGCCCCATCCCTGGAAGTGCTCAAGGCCAGGTTGGATGGGGCTCTGGGCAGCCTGGGCTGGTATTAAATCGAGAGTTGGTGGCCCTGCATGTGGAGAGGGGGGTTGGAGCTTGACGATCCCTGAGGTCCCTTCCAACTCAAGACATTCAATGATTCTACTTGCTCACTGCTGGCTCAGTGACACCTGACCTTCCTTGTTTCAGCTGATGAATCAGGGTGTGATGGCAGGAGTGGGTCTGAATCAAAATGGTAGGAGAACAGCACTGTGTTGCTCTGTCTTTTCCTTATGAGTTCCACTGGGCCCAAAAGATACACTACTGCTGCTTTGCTGATTACTTCCTCACAATCATGTTAGATTTATTTTTTCTTCCGTACAGGGTGGTAGGAACAAGTTTGCAGATTACACAAAACCTGAGGAGCAGCTGAGATACCAGAGTCATGATGCCACCCAGCAGGACTCAGGCTGAAGAACTGGGCTGACAGGAACCTCCTGGAGTTACAAGAAAAGGTGCAGAATCCTACACCTGGGGAAGAACAGCCCCAGGCATCAGGATGTGCTGGGGAAGGGGCAGCTTGGCAGGAAAGCACCTGCAGGGTCTCATGGCACTGGCACAGACCACTGCCCTCCTTAGAGACTTTCAAAAGCTGTCTGGACATGATTCTGGGGAGCTTGCTGTAGGTGGTCCTGCTTGGAGCAGATGACTTCCAGAGAGCCCTTCTGACTTCATTCAATCTGTGATTCTGTGAGTAATAATCCTGTGATGTGAGCTGAAGCCCTCGTTTTCGATCTGGTGTCTGAATTCTTAAGGAAAAATGGGTTGAGGTGAAAGCACTTCCTGCATATTTGCTTTCTAAACTAAAATGTACCAATGGAGTTATAGGGCACTAAGTGCAGCTTAATACACAGGGAAAAGCAGCCTCTCAGGCACATTAGTTGTTTCTATGCATCCTACATTAGTGCACAGCTCAGATGAAGAAGCACCCAGACTAAAAATGCTCAGTTGGAAGAAATCTTAGTGTATTTTCATTAAATGTTATGCAAACGTACGGAGTTTGTGTTTTACTGGTTTGCTCCATGATGATTTCAGCCTTGAGAGATGCTGCACAGTTTTAGTCATTAATTACACTGCTAGCTGGAGAAGAGCTAATTGCTGAATAAAGAAAGCTCAGTCTTACTCAGCAAGATCAGAAAACATTACTGTTGAACAAGCAGTGAATTAGAAATATATCCTTGGTGCTAACTGAGCAAAAAGATAAATAAAAACACAGGAGGAATCTATAGAACAACGTTCACTGTACAAAACAATCACGTTTATAACATTTCAGCTATGAAAACTGATTGAACTGACTGAAAAATAAAATTCACCGTCTGACAGCACATACTGCAAGTCTACTGGTATCCAACACAATACCAAAGAGCCTGTAGGAAAATATCCAGTGAGTCATTGCTAGTTCATTATTCCTAAAAGTGAGGAAATATTTATTTATATGACTGAATAATCAAGTCAGAAGCCAGCAGGAAATGCAGCAAATTTAAACTCCACAGAAAATACTTTTCAGTAGCTACCTGAAATACTCAGTGTAACTTGTTAATTCAAGAATGGAGCATCCATCTACAAAAAGTCTTTCCAGAAAATGTTAAGGGAAAGTCCTGATGTGTTTCCATCTTTCACCCAGCTGTATTAAGCAGTACCTTTTGAAATACAAAAAAACAAATGCCATCTGTTTTGTCAGCTCTTGTTCTTTAGAAACAGAACAACAGCTCTATTCTGTTTTGGACTTCTTCACTTCATAGAAAAAACAACATTAAAACAACAACAAAAAAGAACACACAGGTACACGTTAATCCTCTGCTATAAAAAAGGAACAATCTGAATGCTGCTTTTATTAAGATATGAAAACCTTTTGCTATTTGTGTACTGTAAATTGTATCCTCGTGCATCCAGAAGTATTTATATGCATATTTTCTATGCATATTTTGAAAACACATGCAAAGCTAACTCGGATAGAAATGTGGAAGAAGAACATCAATAAAATAATGCTGCATATTTTTACTTGGGAATTCAAAAAGAGCGATAACAGATTAATCATTGCTGTCTTAAGAGAAAAGCAATATTTTCCCATATTTGTTAACAGAACAGACAATTTCAAACGTGTATTCAAATTTTATGCCCGCTCCTTGCTATTCCTAGTTTCTGAGACATACTGCATAACTATTCTAAGTGGAAAAGTTATGCACATAAAGAATCCCTTCTCCATATTTAGGGAGAATGATCCAGCAGTCTGTTATAGGTTTCCATAGCCTCATTTGCATTTTTAAAAGTAATTTTGCTTGCCTGATATTAAACAGCAAACAGAATAACTGAGTGTCGTTACCTCCATCGACAAACAAACTTTCCAGAAGACTGACAGCTTTGAATATCTGACAGCTCTGTGACAAATTTGTATAATTTATATTTCCAATGCATTACATATTTATCTGTTGTAATAACCAGTCCTAGGAACCCCATCGGCTTATGTTATCCTACACTACAGCTTTCCTTCTCACAGTCAAGTTCATCTCAAAGTCTTTGAAGCCATAATTCTAAAGCCTCCTCACTTTTTACACCATATCAAAGGAAGCTTTTTTTCTTTTTTTTTTTTTTTCACCTGAGGCTTTTTATCTTTTTCATATCTGGGATGGGGAAATCATTTAAAAAAGAACTGCATTTGTAGAAAAGTATTTAAATGAATTATCAATATACTGAAATAAAATTTGAATGTAATTTGTGATGATATTAAAACAAAAAGCAGTTGCACATACATAGAAGTTACCTACAGAAAAAAATCTACAGAATGCTAATGAGAAATATACTTGGTGATATTCTAAATACAGAGACAGGAACAAAAGACAAAACTAAGTTGTAATAGAACATGGTATGTGTATGTGAAAAATAATCCAGGAAAAACTTTTCAAAATAAACATTATTTATGAAAATGATCACTAAAATATGATTGCAAAATGCAACTACAGGTCAAACAAAAATTCCACTTTTACCATTTAATTATCAAATTTAGTTCTCTGAAAGAGCCATAGGGAACAAAGCAGTGAAAAGAAGTCTAGTATTGGTTGCTTCTTCCACTCTAAGTCCATTGTTTGTAATTTGTAGCTGAAAAAGAATAATGCTGGATTTTTTTCTTTATCAATTAAAAGCAGATTTTATCAGGTCTGTTTTGCATCCCAGTGGCATCCTTTTAAGAAATACAATGCAATATAAAAATGGAAACATCTAACAAGCAAAACGAATAGAAGGGTAATATAACCCTTATTTTCAATAAAACTAAAGAGAATCTTTTTTCTGCACCTTGTTTCAAACCTTGTAAAAGAAATCATATCATAGAATGGCTCAGGTTGGAAGGGACCAACCACAAATCTACAGCTAGTATTGAAATAAATCGTCACACTCTTAAACTCCAAATGCCCACATCCTCCTCTCCTACTTTGCTAAGCAGTAAACTTCCAAATCATTGAGCATGCAATTACAGCCCAGGCAGTACTGCTTCAAGACTGACTGTGCTGCCCCAGCCACGTTTCTGAAATCCAGCGTGAAAGGTCTGCCCTGGTTTCTGTACACACATGGTCCACAGTGTTCTGCAAATTCCTGTAACACCAGGAAGGGTGGTGCCGAGTTCTGAAAAGAGATGGGAGTCTGACTGCCTTTCATAGGACTTCCACTTGGAGTTTATTTAGATAACAGGTGTCATGAACTAGAACTCATCTCAGCAAAACTGCTCTTTAACCAATTTTGAGGATGCCAGTCCAGTGCCTGCCTAACAAGATTAAAAGATGTGAGAGTTGAGAACATGTTAATTGAAAATCAGTGCTGTGGGCATTAATGTATTACATAGGGCAGGCGAGATGATTACACTTCCATTCAGTTTTACACTTTCATTCCAAATTTTGCTTGAAATAGATATTTCTTGACATGAGATCCAACCATGCATAAAAAATGATGTTACAGTAGTAAGCAATTGCCTACAGAAGACCTATAAAACGTAAGGCTCAGGTATACACCTGAGGCAATTCATCTCGTGCACCTGTGCAAGAATACTGAACTGTCCTGGCACAGCAGGCTGCCAAGCACATGGCTGAGCACAGCGAGTAGCGTTAGCTCCATTCTGACAGACTGGAGTGTATGTCTGCACCTCACCCTAATGCTATCACAACAAAGACAACACACAGCATCACAGGAAGAACGTTTCATGAACTCATCCAGCATTCTCTGCAGAATTACATGAAATCTAATACAGAGAAAAAAGCATAGAATACGTTTATCGCTTAGCACCAGGATGCAAAAAGGGATCATGGAGTTGGATCTCACTGAACACTACTGTCAGTGCTATTCACAGAGATGTTAGAGGAAGTCCACCAATTCCAACCAACAGCTGGATGATTTTGAACTTACCAACAATAAACTGTGATCTAATTCATCGCTGTTGTAGTAATTCCAAAGTTAAAAAAGCCAGTAAATAACAAGATGAAAGGCAGAAAGTCAACATACAATGGAAGAAATTTTAAACATAAATTTGTTAAAAATTTAGGCTTTCCATAAAAAAAGAGGGAAGCAGTGCCAAAGCTTGTTTTACAAATACAAATAAATTGAATTAAATTTGTAGAAAAGCTGCATCGCTTTTCCATCATTTTTTAAAGACTTGTGTAAATGATATACACAGACATCCATCAGTTAGAGGAACAGCCATTATCAGGTGGATCAGTTGATCAGTTTGATAATTCCAGCTGATGATACAAAGCTGGAATGAGTGGCTGACACACCAGAAGGCTGTACTGCCATTCAGCGAGATCTCAGCAGGCAGAAGAATTGGTAGAGAGGAACTTTATGGGGTTCAACAAGGACAAACGCAGAGTCCTACACCTGTGGAGGAACAACTGCATGCATCAGTACAGGACAGAGAATGATCTGCTGGCCTCTACTCTGCCCTGGTGAGGTCACTTCTTCAAAAAAGACAGGGATCTTCCAGAGAGAGTCCAGTGGAGAACCAGTAAGGGGCCTGGAGCATCTCCAGTATGAGGAGAAGCTGAGAGACCTGGGACTCTTAGTCTGGAGAAAAGAAAACAGAGGGGACCTCATCACTGTTTATAAATATCTTAAGTGAGAGTCCAATGGACGGGGCCAGGTTCCTTTCAGTGACAGGACAAGGGGCAATGGGCAAAAACACAGGAAGTTCCATACAAATGAGCTGCCCAGGGTGGTTATGGAGTCTTTTCTCCTAGAGATATTCATAACTCCACTGGTTGCTTTCCTGTGCAACCTACCAAAGGGAATGTGCTTTAGCAGGGGAGGTTGGGCTTGATGTTCTCCAGAGGTCCCTTCCAGCCCCTAAGATTCTGTGTGATTTTGTGATATGCTGTACCTTCTAAACATATGTTATCCATCTTTAACTGTGCAATAATAAGAAACTTTACACGTATTAAATCTGTATCTCTACACTGCGGGGTCACTGACCATCAAAAATTCAATCTGGTTCAAAAAGCATATGCTAGCCTATCTGCCAAATCCAATCACACAGCAGAGCATTCACTGTATCAGTTGTTTTTATACTAGCTGCCACATGACAAACTACCCAGCAAACAGATCACAGCTCTGCAGACTAACAATACTTCAATCCATATATAGTCTACAACCTTTTTCTGTCAACGTTTCTACAATACTTACTATTAAGTATACTCAATCTGTACCTTCTGTTGTGCAGTTGCAATTTTTTTTTATTGTGCTGTCCAGAAACTCAGATCCACTGTACTGTTCATCTGCAGCCTGCCTATGATTCTAGTAAAGATGTCAGAAGTAGAAAATGCTTCGTATTTATGTAGGTCACTCTGAAAGTAATGCCTCCTATCTACTTCCATGGAAACTACAAGAGATACAAAGAGCACAACAACATTATTTGCAAGAGCAATTTCTCAGCTACCAAACACTAGTTTTCAACAATCACCACCATTAGTTATGCATTTTCGCCAGCCATAAACAGGAGCCTGAGTGCCATGCTTGTAAAATTCTGCACCTGCAGAGGTGACCCACTGTCATTGTTGCCACTGTTGAAACACAGCACCCACTGCCTCACTATGCTCACATGCATTGTTTGGTCTCCATAAATGTTCAGTAAGCACACATGAATATCAATGGATGCCATTTTTTCTACATGGAGAAATTCAATGACATACCTTTGTTTCATCTGCATTTCCACGTCAGAGGCTATTTTGTCAGAATGCCACACTGCTGCCATCTGTCACATGACAAAAGCATGTCATGGAATACTGATGGGAAGCTTCAACCTCTACTGCCATACCACTAACATACACCTCTGACATCATGGGCCAACATAGTAAAATAAGAGGCATCACTTTCAGAGCAGCCCTTGTATTATCAATCCAGAGCAAGAAATTTCTGCTGAGCTCTGCCTTATGAGTGTAGTGGTACCAGCCACAGTTGCACAAGAATATGATTAGCATGATATATGGATATACAGATACATGCAAGAGGAATATGCAAAAAGTTATTTCTCTGCACTCCAAACCCTACTAATTCTACTGAGAGAGCCCAGTATTTAAACAATAAGTTAACAAAAGTTAGGACTGTAACAAATAGTCCTCTTTCTAGTGCTCCCCTAGAATGAGACAATAGCACTGGAACAGACTAGAGAAAGGTGTGACATGCTAACCAAACAGGGCTTGACTGGAGGGGAGACCAGATATTTGCCTCTATGTGATTATGGGAATAAAGTGGCTCTAAATGGTGAGCAGTATATAGCTGAACTGTCTTGAAGCAAGGGTTCACTACTTTGTACTACTGCTCATCCCTTCTAGTCAGTCCACCTGCCCAGCAGTGGCAGAGGTAGAGCAGCTTGGGCCATGCAATAAGGTTCTGCAAGCAGTTCTGGTTCCTTCAGCTCAGTTTTTCCTCTCTTGGTTAACACCTGGAGCCCTAAAAATCTTCTTATCGGACTTTCAGATGTTATCATTTCAAGGCAAAGACACAGGTGCCCGATGTGAACTATAGTATCAGTAGATACATCTATCTTTCAATTTCTGTGGACTATGTATGCAGGCTCTACAGCTTGTGTGCCTAACACAAACATATTTTTAGGAACATTCAACTAGATCTGGTTTATCTGATGGGTTATTTAAAACTGTCGTGTATTAAATTCTCTTTCTATACAGATATCTCCTAGGGTAGCTAAAGGCACACTCAAGCCACACCAGCAAGTCTGAGAAGTGGCAAAATAAGTCTCTGAAAGGGAGATGTGAAATTCTGACTCTGAAAATGAAGAGGAAATCCTTCTGTACAATGTGGTGGCAATATGCACAAGACATGTGGCAAAAGATACTTTTGCCACTGGGACATCTTCTGTGAATTGGGTACTTAAAACATCCATACTGTGCTTTTCACAGGCTGAGCTGATAAAAATGCGCGGACAGTTTCCTGCAATCAGCTTGACACAATGTACTTATCAAATCCACTCACATTTTATACAAAATATGATCTTTTCCAAATGGAAAAATCTATTAGGAGTTCAAATGATCAATGAAGTGCTCACAAGTGGAGTGACCTAACCATTTTTATTTGTTTTTTTATCCCCTGCATTAAGAAGCAGCACTGCCTTTCCTCCATCAATGTTTTCAGCACAGGCTTCAAGTAACCACTTTAATTGTTGACATATACTTCTGCTTTGCAGCCATCACAGACTTGCAGACGTCAAGATTTATCACACAACTACTAATGTACATAAGTACTTTTTTTTTTTTTTCCTTAATAGTAGTTTAGAATGAAAGATTAAAAATCTTTGCTAATAGTTGTTAACTTCTTGGTTTCCTTATTCTCAAAAGATATTTAAATGCCCATATATTTTACTAAGGGAAAACTTCAATTGTTTAACAGCTTATGAACTGTAGTGAAGATTCACGAAAGGGAAAAACTCTGATTAAATTACTTCATAGCCATCTACTAGGCAATCCATCAGAGACTTCATGTCAGCTTTCTCACTGATATGTAAACTGAAGCAGCATGTTACTGGCTTTCCTCACCCTGAACTTCTTTATCCCTCACCATTTCTTTCAAGTCACAGTTGCAAAAGACTACTGATATCTATAGATGGCTGAAATGGGGGTGGTGGTAATAATAAGTGCCCCCAGGACTGGGGGAGCTGTTTCACTGTGTCAGCCTGTGTCAACATCCAGCTCCTGTTTCCCTGGGTTGGGGCTAAGCTGGGATCTCATCAGCACAGGCCTGACTCCTCTTTCTTTCACCTTTTTTGTAGGTTTTAAAGACTTGCCCTGGGCTCTTCTGCCTCCCAGGTAACCAACACTTATTCCTTCTTTCAACTCTGACCTCAGCAATGCTCATTTTACAGTTGACTTAATAGTGATATGCTATAAAGTAAACAAACATTTGCTCCTGATTCTGACACAAACTCATCTTTACCCCGGAAGCAGAGAAAAACAGAGCTAGATAAAAACTTCATTTAATTTTTTTTTTTTCCCCTCTCATTAGTCTAGAATGCACCTTAAGCTCAATCCTGAGGTCCTGGGATCAATCCTCCCCACTGCAGAAACACTGCTTTCAGTGCTTTGCACTTTCTTCTTCATCTGGCCGCACTGTCAGAAAAGTATCCTCTGCTAAAGGGCACATCTTTTTACCCTGTCCTTTCTCTCTGCTTTTGTGAATATCTCACCACTTTTCAGGCCTCACTGTTTCTAAAAGGACAGTAACAAATACTTGATTTCTATAGCTGGCTTCTAAAAATTCCAGCTGTTGCAGATTAGTGTTCTTGCAGATGTAAAATTATTTCTCCTCAGGTTCTAGATACTCCATTGTCCCAGCGTGAAAGCTGTTAGTTAATGGCCCTGTAGTGATGGAAGGCAATGACTGCAGAAAGACTGCTACTTTAAATACGTTGAAGCATTAATGCCAAATCAATTTAATTACTTCACACACAACTCCTAAGTTATACAGAGATACACCAAATCATTACAGATGGTAAGTCAGAAAAAGGAATGTTTAAGAATGAGATTCCTACACACACTTTAGTATTTATTAGAGTGTTTGATGAGACAAGTAAAACAAGGTAAATACTCTTATGCTTGATGACCTACATTACAGTTCCAAACTTCTGCTCCTGCAAACTAGAGAAAAAGGACTATGATAGATTCTCAGTGCATTTTGCAAACATCAGCACACTTCTTATAGAATGTGTAAGTGAAGCCTATTTAGTGTTAAAGTAGTCAAGAAAATAAAGATCTTTTGTGACAACACTTCCCTAATTTTAGTAATATATAGAAGACTTCTAATCATCTGTCCAGGCATTCCAACAGAGAGTAAAAGAAGTCAAAGGCACATGGTCATTCTAATCAGACTGTATTTCAAAGCATTTTGGAAATTCCCACCTGACACAGTCCAACACATAGACAAAACAGTGATTTCTAATACCTGTATGAAAAGTACTGCTGTATGGTTTACAAGTCCTTTAGCAATTTACAGTGACTTGAACTCTTTGCATTGAGGACAGAAATGTGAAGATACCGCAGTCATGTCAAAATACCTCACACAAGTTCAAATCACTACTCTTGAGCTTTTTACTGAATAGTTTAAAAACGTTTAAAGAACTGTAATAACTTACATTGTTCTTAATGTAAAATTAAGTAGATTTAGAATTTAGGTCATCGTTAAGTGGAGAAAACCTTGCTTATTATATCACCAAATGCTAGAGAAACTTGGCAAAAGTAACACCATATCCATATGGAGAGATAACTACTTTGAAAAAAAAAAAAAACCATCCATAGAAAAATAAGAAAAGCTTTAAGAAAAATCCTACTGCTGTTTAAATTGGATAGGTTTGATTTGAAAAAAAAAAAAAGAACAAAAAACAATTATAATATTTACTTATTATGTTATTTATGTTATAATGGTAATGAGAAACAACGTAGATTCAATTGTTTAGGAATACTATGTATGAATAGTAGTTCAGATGTTCTCTCCAAGAAGAACTACCCCGGGAGAAGCTACCAAAACTGAGTGACATACAGCCAGTCTCCTTAAACTTCAGCTATGGTACCAGCTATGTAATGTTTCTGGGGGAAAAAAAGTACTAGCGATAATACTGAACTTTATAACATCATCACTGACCACAGAATAATAATTAACAGCACATTCCCATGTTAATTTCATTCTCCTGTTGCAATTATTATTAAGCCATTAGCACCAGCAAAGGCCTAGGAAGCATTAATGCAGTATGCTAAGCAGCACAGCCAGCTGTCTCAGGTCAGGTGCTGTGGATGCTCTGTGTCCTTTACATCCACATGCAACTTACACATGTAACTACACCATTTTGCAGTTCCTGGAATTACCCATCTACACTTTACAAACACTATGCTTTTATACAACCAAAGCTATAGGGCAATTCCACAGTATAATCAAACTACTTGTTCTATGTATTAATTCTGCACTAAGGTTTGCTTTGAAGAACCAGAAAACTTTTAGATCGTATAGCTGGTTTTCTAAGGGCCTTAAGGAGAATGAACATCTCTATTTCAGTGGTGAAAAAAACCTCTACGGAAACTCAGCAGCCTGACATTTTTAGCAAACATGCATAAGCTGTGCATATAGGAAACAGAGAAGCAGGAGACCTGTTTCAGTCTCTTGATCTAAATGTGAAGCAGCACCTTGGTTAATTTTAGCTCGAGTTAATAGTCTAAATGTAATAGTCTAAATGTGTGAAAGTTTACACTCTTACTGTTCTCTCCTGAAACTTTTTCTTATCCAGTTAATGATCTGATGCTTTCCAAAATGCATGTTCCTCTTTAATTAACAGATATTGTGCTGGGCTTTTGAAATAACTCATCAGTTAGCAGCTCAGAGTATTTCAGAATCTGTAAGCAGCATGTCCTTCTGTGATTTCCCAAGGCAGACTTTCTATCTCTTGAGCTACTTATCAGCAAAGTGCGCTTGCAGTCTTTGAACAAAGACTTTTAGCTTAAACAGTTGAATAAGTACATGTTTGTTTCTCTACTGTCTGTGCCTCTCAACATGTAACTAGATGTGTCTACATTTCTCAATAATCTTTCAGGATTATCTTTAATCTGAGAATCAGTAATTTCTACATGGAACTACTTTATGAAGGAAACAAATCAGGATAAGAAAAGAAAAAAAGTCTTGTAGAACGTCAGCAAAAAATACAGTTAGGAGATACACACACACATATAAAATGTTTCTCCTTTTTGACATGGTTAGTAACTAATGCAATAACTGAAAACTGGAATTTCTGAAATTGCTGAATCATTTCTTGTTTGAAAAGCTTTACTCATATGCAGTCACTTTTTTTGTGACAAAGAATTATCATTCAAATGCATTTTTGCTGAATGTTAAGATTCAAAAAAGTTGAGTGCCACATGTCATAGAAGCATCACAGCATAGACAGTGACATTTCAGAGGTTATACATATACATAATTTGCATTGTTTTAACGCTATCTTACTTCCTAAGTAAGTAAAGATCTACATTTAAAGAGTCGCCTGCTTTCCACATGATTAATAGTATGCTTTGTGCAAAGGAGAAAAGAAATATATAAGCAGCATTTACCTCTGGATAAGTTGTAGCTTGCCATTTCCTTTTAAAAGCATTGTATTTCTGCCTTGAAAACTGGTTGGAGAAACCTGATATACTTTAGAGGAATGAAAACTAGATGATGAAAAAGTGTCTTGGTGGACAGCAAGCTGAACATGAGTCACCACTGTACCCTGGCAGCAAAGACAGCTGCAAGGGTATTCTGGGCTGTGTTAAGCAAAACATTACCAGCAGATTGAGGGAAGTGATCCTTCCACTTTGCTTAGCATCGGTAAAGTCACACCAGCAGTACTGTGTCCAGTTCTAGGGCCCCCAGTTCAACAGGGATTCAGACACAGTGGAGAGTCCAACAGTGGGCCACACAGACAACAAAAGCACTACAGTATCTCTCCTATGCTGAAAGGCTGGGACAGCTGAATCTACAAGAAGTCTTGGGGATGATATCATCTAAGTACATACATCCCTGAAAGGAAGGTGCAGAGAGGATGGAGCCAGGCTCTTCTCAGTGGTTCCCAGTAACAAGATAAGAAGGAATCAAAACAAACTAGAACACAGGAGGTTCCATCTGAACACCAGGAAGCACTTCTGTATTGTGTGAGTGACAGAGCAGTGACACACAGGTTGCCCAGAGAGGTGGCAGAGTCTCCCATACTTGGAGAAACTCAAAGCTATCTGGACATTGTCCTGGCAGCTTGCTGTAGGTAGCCCTGCCTGGGCAGGGGGTAATGGGCTACATGGTCTCTAGAGTAGTTCCAGAATCTGTCCTCAATTGGAATTTGGGAAGTCAAGCAGAAGGAGGGCTATCTGCAAAATTCTGGCAGTGAGAAAGTTATTTCAGAGGCTCATGAAACAAATTGCTCATGAAACAGAGGCTCTGTAGGAACAAAGTCCTACAGAAATTATGGAATACAAACTTTCACCAGCTCTCTTTCCAAGTGAAACATTCCCTTTGCTCATCTGGGCTTCTTTAGCATATCTCTAGTTTTATACCTACATTTCTGTATGTAAATGTAGGTATAAAACAGATTTTCAAACAGGAACACACAGTACTACATCACTGAAAACACCAAGCAGGACTACAACAATGCTGTGATAGAACTGAATAAATTGATCAATACATTGTCATCTTTCTGATTTTTTCAGTACTGCAGCATTTAAAAAATTACTCACGGATCTAAAACTGAAGATAATATGAATTGCTTTGCCCTTGGTCCTTGTTCTTGTCTTTCATGAAATCTTAAGCCACTGTGAGAGTCACCAGAGAGGCAGACAGTCAGAAAAAAATAAAAACAACAAACCTCACTGTAAATGTCACAAGCAAGAAGTATTGTCTGTCTAAAACCCAAACCTAACTTTTTAGTAAAGATCCAAATTCTAGATCCCATCTGATTTGGGGCTAGAAATCAAGTGCACCTTTGACAAAGTCTGACAGGTTTTTAAAATTACATCATACTCAAACCTAATAGGTATGAAATAATGAAGACAACATTTTACTCAAACAATATCGCAGAATAAGTGAATGTTTATACAGATTACAAATAGCTTGTCTAAAATTGTAATTAAAAATAAAACCATGTTTTGTACATCAAACTTCTGCTAGGCTGCTTGTTGTCCCAGGTAAACAAGGACTTATTTAAAAATGAATTCTCTATAAAACATGTCTGCTTGTCTGAAAGGTTGGGGACTGGGTCACCTTTAAGTCTTTCTGAAGACTGCAAACGTGATTCATATAGACAGCAAAGTTTTCTAATGTCAGTGTGATTTATTCCATGTAACTGGATGCTTTATGGCTAATAATGCTATCATTTTCTGAATACAGAGCATATGTTATTTATGCTAAAAGTATTATTTTATCTATGCCAAATCAAAATTAAGAAAAATAAACAGAAATAACATGCTTACATGCTTGAAAAACATTTCATTTAGAAAAATACTGTCTGCCTCTCCATCTAAATATTTTACAGTTTGTAATCTTCATTGCTTTAGGATCCCATAAAGAAAATACAGTAGGCAAGTTTTATTTCAGAACTGCAAAGAACTTAACTTCAGTCAGCTACAAGGTTAAAGAGGGTATGCTATGGCATATTTTCAAGTACAAAGATTTGGGGTATATTTGATGTTGATGTTTTTGATACAACAAATTCTTACAAACAATGTATTGCAGGGGTAAAGCCAATTGTAATACCACAGAGAAAACAGCTATGAGGCCAGCTGTAACCCCTTCTAACCTCAACTTACTGACTATCCAGATTCACCTTCTCAAGTACCTCTCACAATTTTCTTAATATCCAAATGCACACTGTGTTCCAACGTGATTAGTGAGCAGATGGAAACACAACTGTAATTTAATGTGCAGCATAACTAAATTTGTAGTAGGTAGATTTTTGGTAACAGCTTGAAAATTTAGGTCATTAAATTCATTAACAAGCTTGAAGATATGAATGTCTCATCTAGTTAATTGAGTGCTCATGTAAAAAACTAACATATGCATACATTTCACTACATAGCTGATTTTACCATTCATCAGTGACACTCCTATAATTTAAGTAATTTCCCACATGAAATTTTAAAATAAATTTAAACATTTAAATGACCAAAAAGAAATACAAAGTCACGGTCACTGCCTAGATGTAAGATATCAGAAATGATAAAATGGGATAAAACACTGAACACACAAAGCTTAAGTGGAATATCTGAGTTCTCTTACTTACAGTTGCCCTGTTGACACTGTATGTACTGAAGAAATACATTCAGCATTCATGCATACGATCCTTATGATTGATTAAAGGCAGAAATAGCATTTTATTCTGGACTAGCTCTAATCTCATCCCGTGGCTTGAATCTCGTTAGCAGCTTGAACAGAGCATGGAAGTTCTTGCAGCTAAATCCCAGCCTACATTCACGTAAAAGAACTGATTCATGTACTTTATGGCCTCTCTGGGACGTGCACCAAAGCACGGCAAGCACTGACAACCTCAAGAGTAGCTCCAAAGACACACTGCTTCTGATCTGAGCTTAACAGCAATGTAGACAGAACCCTTAAGTACTAGAGCACACTACTGCTTGCTCCTCCTAAAAGCTGTGTGCCACATACACAGACATGGCTGCTTTGATTTTCACTACTTCTTTCAAACATTTACACATCGTGTGCTAGTTTCTTCTGTAATATGTTTTTGAAGAAATCTGAAAGAAACCATGTATCTACACAACGCTAGTACTACTGGTTTACTCCATCAAGAATCCCAACACCTCAACACCTCACAATCATGTACACTGTCCTTGTTAATCCTTGTCGTGACTTACACCAGCTTTGGAAGCATGACCAGTTGTCTGAGGTCATCCAAGCGTAAAAGGAAAAATGTCTAAGAGCTCCACAGAGAAAAGAACCTACATTTCATTCAGTCCCTCACAAGAAGAAGGCTATTTTACGTTGGATGCTTCTATTTATTTCCATGGAAACGACAACAGATACAAGAAGCACAGTAACATTACTTGATAGAGCAAGTTCTCAGCTACAAAACATGATTTTTTCAATGTAGTCATCACCATTTACTATGCACTGCAACCAGCAATGAAGGAGAACCTGCATGCAATGCTTGTAAAAATCTGCACCAGTGCGGGCGACCCACTATTTCACAGCTGCTATGACAGTGTCATTGCTGGGAAAATGTTGCCCACACAGCAGACATTACTTTCAGAACAGTCCTCATAATTTTCTAAAGAAAACAATGTTTTTATATCATACTTGATTATAATACAGGTTGATAATGATACTAGTACACTTGGAATATGGATTATTACGTTAATGAAATCACAGTTGAACACGTGATTTGGTAGCACATAAAACATCCAAATTCTGCACAGTACAAGTGATAGCAGATGAAGGAGCAGCAACAAAACTTTTCCTTTTTGGAGATGAATGACAGTTGGAGCATTTTAAACTATGAATTACTGATTTCTAGACTTGTCCACAAGAGTTTTTCTATATGAGGTCATAAAACTTAATTACTTTAAAAAAGAAATAGAATAGAAAACTTCTTTACCGTAGCAGCAGAGAAAAAATTATACATAAAAACTAAAACTGGAGGATGCACAGATCTGCTCTGAAGGTTGAAGGTATTAATAGAAAGATAAATTCTCTCTAAAAAGCAAACAGATTAGGATAGCTCATATCTCAGAAATCCCCCTGTGGAACAGTTTGCTCAATTAGATAGCATATAATAGCAAATGAAGAGGAAAAATATTTTTCACTGAGAATTTTTTTTTTTTTTTAAACTAGTGTTATCCATTCAGACTTACTGAAATATTTAGTTTCAACATCCTTTTTACGAAACTACTCTCTCTTTTTTATGGCAAGTCACACGCAGACTTCTATTTGTTGAGATTAATTATTTTAAATTTTTTATTTTTGCTATAAAACACAAATTAATGCTCCTTCAGCAATCAGTTTAGTCAGGCATGCCCGACTTTTTATTGACAAATAGCTTTAATTTCAAATAAAACAACATACAAGAAATATCACTACACATTTACGTACCTTAGACTGTGTCTACCTCCCTATTTCAGCATCTTGTCATCCACCTGCAAGTTTATGAAGGTGTTGAAAACCTTTACTTACCACTGGCAAAAAACAATGCTCCAACCCCCCAAAAAAGTATTACCTATTTCTCAAACCAGCATTTTCAGAAGATCTAGATAACCCCTTAGATGTGACATACCATATACCTTCCTAGCTTTTTTTGGTGAATGGAAAAAGGGAAACATGACTCCCATTTTAAAGAAAGGTAGAAAGGAAGACCCAGGAAAATACAGGCTGGTGAGCTTCACCTCTGTGCCTAGGAAAATCATGGAACAGATCCCTCCTGGATGTTATGTTAAGGCACATGTGACAGAAGCAGTTGATGTGAGAGAGCTAGCACGGCTTCACCAAGGGCAGGTTGTGCCTGACCAATCTAGTAGCCTTCTATGATGGAGTGACAGCATCAGTGGACAAAGGAAAAGCAACTGATGTTGTCTACCCCAGTTTCTGCAAAGCCTTTGATATGGTCCCATACCGCCACTTATTTCTAAATTGCAGAGGTATAGATTTAAAGAGTTGATAACTCACAGGAATTGGTTGGATGGTTGCAGCCAGAGGATTATAGTCAATGGATCTGTGTCCAGGTGGAGATCAGTAATGAATGGTGTTCCCCAGGAATCTGTCTTGGGATCAGAGCTCTTCAACATCTTTACCAATGACACAGACAGTGGGATTTAATGCACTCTCAACAAGTGTGCTGTTGATACTGAGTGGTGCAGCTGATTAAACAGAATGAATCATAGACTCTTTTGAGTTAGAAGGGGCCTTTGAAGGTCATCTAGAGTCCAACTCTCCTGCAATGAACAGGGACATCTACAGCTAGATCAGGTTGCTCAATGCCTGATCCAGCTTGACCTTGATGAGGCACCCAACACCTCTCTAAGCAACCTGTTCCAGTGCCTCACCATCCCTATTGTAAAAACACTTCTTCCTTAAGTGCAATGTAAATCTCTCCTCTTTTAGCTGGAAATCGCTTCCCATTAACCTATTACCAAAGACCCTGCTAAAGAGTGTGTCGTCTTCTTTCTTATAGCCCCCCCTACAGATACTGAAAGGCCGCTATCAGGTTGCCATGGAGCCTTCTCCGGACTGAACAATCCCAGCTCTTTCAACCTGTCCTCACAGGAGAGGTGTGTTCCATCCTTTGGATCATTTCTGTGGCTCTCCTCTGGACATGCTCTAATAGCTCCACGTCCAGTTGAGGTTACACCAGTACAGACTAGAGGGGCAGAATCACCTCCCTTAACCTGCTGGCCACACTTTTTCTGATGCAGTCCAGAATATGGTTGGTTCTCTGGACTGTGAGGGCACACTGCTGGCTCATGTCCAGCTTGCCATCCACTAGTACCCCCCAAGTCCTTTTCAGCAGAACTATACTCCATCCTTAGATCTCCCAGCTTGTACTAATAGGAAGGGTTGTCACAACCCAGATGCAAGACCTCGCACATGGATTTACTGAACCTCATGAGGTTTACCTGAGCCCTCTACACAAGCCTGTCTAGGTCTCTCTGAATGGCATCCCGTCCCTTGGACATGTCAACCACACCACACAGCTTGGTGTTATCCACAAACTTGCTGAGACTGCACTTGCTCCCAGTGTCAGTGTCATTCATGAAGATGTCAGAGAGCACAAAGAAGGGACCTGGACAGGCCTGAAAAGTGGGCCCTTGAGAACCTAATGATATTCAACAAGGCCAAGTGCAGGATGTTGCCTTTGGGTTGGTACAATCCCAGATATGTGTACAAACTGAGAGAAGCAGCCCTGTGGAGAAGGACTTGAGGGTTCTGGTGAATGAAAAGCTTGGCGTGAGCCAAGAACATGCCTTCAGCCCAGAAGACCAGATCCTGGGCTGCACTAAAAGAGAGGTGGCCAGCAGTGTGAGAGAGGTGGTTGTCCTCCTCTTGCTCTGCCTTCATGAAACCCCATCCGTAGTACTGTGCCTACACCTGGGGCCCCTGGCAGAAGAAAGGTACGAAGCTGTTGGAGCAGGACCAGAGGAGGGCCACAAAGATGATCAGAGGGCTGGAGCACCTCTCCTACAAAGAAGGGTTGTGGGAGCTGGGCTTGTTCAGCCTGGAGAAAACAAGGCTCTAGGAGTTCTCAATGTGGCCCTTCCAGTATATGAAAGGAACTTATAAGCAAGACAGAGACTTTCTACATATTTTGATAGTGATAGAACAAGAGAAAATGGTTTTCAATTAAAAGAGGGGAGAATTAGGTTAGATGTTAGGAGGAAATTCTTTACTCAGAGGGTGCTGAGGCACTGGAACAGGCTGCCCATGGAAGTTGTGGATGCCCCAACTTTGGAGGTGTTCAAAGCCAGGCTGGATAGGATCCTGGACAGCCTAATCTAGTGGATGGTAACTCAGCCCATGGCAGGGGTGCTTGAAACTAAATCATCTTTGAGGTCTCTTCCAATCAAAGTGATTCTATGAATTCTTGAAGAGAAAAACTCCTCTACTTTTATAAGACACTCATTATAGCAGATTGGAAATCTAATTTAATATTGGAAAAAAAGCAGAAAAATCAAATATTTGTCACAAGAAGGCTTCCAGAGACTACAGCCTTTCAGTTACCAAAAGTTTCTAGGAAGATTACGAACAAAACAGCACAGCTAATTTGGTATAATCTTTTCACATAAATCAGTTTTGAATCCTTTGTAAAGAGATTTATGAAGCATTACAAATCTTTTTGTGTGTCTAAGAAAGAAAGGAGAAATGAATGAGTTAAGTATAAGACACAGTCCAGGCATGACTACAAAGCAAAATATTGTTACTATTTTACCAATATCGTTATTCCAAATATTAGTGTGTAAAAGAGCTGCGTGATTGAATCATGAAGGACAAAAAGAGTTTTTAATTATTTTTTCATAGGATTTACAATCAGTGTAGTAGCTTTGAAATAGCACAGAGCATTAAAACCTTAAGCCTTTAACAAAGGCTGTTTTCAAACTAATTTCTGTATGCATTTATTTTAGATAACTTCGGAAAATTCGAAAGTGTACCCAGTTTGGGCGGACTGCCTCAGCACATACATTTTAGAAAGAGAAAATAAAGGGAATATTCAGTAGCAAGATCATTCAGCATTTCCATGGCATGAGTGTGTGTGGGGGAATAAATCAGGCATGGAAATATGCATTTAACTCACTAAGTCACCTGAAATTTCGATCTGAAGACAGAATACACCATTGACTTTCACCAAATTTGTGTTCTTCATACTCCTTAAAAAGAAAACAAAACAAAAACCAAAACAAACAAACAAAAAAAAAACCAAGAAAAAGCAAAACAGTTTTTCTGCCCAGATAAGGAAAAAAGATGCAGAAGAAAACAGTACTTTAAACAGAAGTGAACAGAGCTCTAAAAATAGCCAAAGGCTGATTACTGCCTGAGTAGGTGGGAGGGATAGGACAGGGATGCAGTGAGTTAGGCGGATCTTGTATGCCATTAACTCCCTTCATTGAGCCCAATAAACCTATTCAGAGTGAAAATTGTAGATAACTCTGGACAAGATCTTTTTTAGAGGATAGATATTTCCTAGTAGAAAAATGGAGGAATATGGCAAAGAAATTTCTGTAATCTGCTCCCAAAGGACGCACTCCTTTGCCTTCCTTAACTAAATTACTTGCCCTTACCAAGGCTTTTCTAGAACACAATGTATATTTTCTGTTATGAGACTACAAGAACAGTGAGTGGTCAAGATAGTAACTTGTCTTCCAAGCCAGGAGTAATAAAAAACCCTTATATTCCTTCTTGTTGCTACAGAAGCAATGAGTAGTTTTGCTCTAACAGCATGATCTAACACCATGGTGAAAAATACACCTAAGGGTTATTTTGAATTCACTTCTGTCCCACCCTTCTCCTCTGAGAAATACCCAGATTCACGTACTGCCTGCAGCTGACATTCTTCAGGGTAAAAGTCACACTACATCTCCCATTTTTCTCCAATAATCAGAAGGGACAGATTAAGAAGACAGATTAAAAAAACCTTAAATCACAGAATCCTAGAATCATAGAATGGCCTGGGTTGAAAAGGACACAATGCTCATCCAGTTCCAACCCCCTGCTATGTGCAGGGTCACCAACCAGCAGCCCAGGCTGCCCAGAGCCACATCCAGCCTGGCCTTGAATGCCTGCAGGGATGGGGCATCCACAGCCTCCTTGGGCAACCTGTGAACAGTGCCTCACCACCCTCTGGGTGAAAAACTCCCTCCTAATATCCAACCTAAACCTCCTCTGTCTCAGTTTAAAACCATTCCCCCTTGTCCTATCACTATCCACCCTTGTAAATGGCCGTTCTTCCTCCTGTTTATCCACTCCCTTCAAGCACTGGAAGGCCACAATGAGGTCTGCCCGCAATGTGTTATGGCATAACAGCGTTCTGTAAGAAGAGACAGAAGTACTTTACCTCATTACTGTGGAGACAAAACTCCTCAATCATTCTTGTTACACTGCTGTGGTATTAAAGAATTAAGCATACACAGAAAGATCAGATGTAAGAGACCACTGACAAGTAAAACCCAGGGAAAGCTTTAAATGAGGTAAACCCAGAGAACAATCCTTCAAACTGATCTGGATTAACAAACTTCAACACTGCTTACAGTTGCAATTGAAACAAGAATAACTCTGTACATTTGTTGGTAAGAACACAGAATAAGCATATTTCTAAGCATATTTGTGATCAAATGGCATCCTTAAGAGGAAGAAGAAAGTATCTAGTTTGAAGAGAGCGAGTGAGGTAGAGAACAGAAACGTGCTGCTTGGTGGATGAAATTTTAAGACTAGGATTTCCAGTTTGATTCTTTCTTCCATTTAAAAAAGAATTCTCCACTCACGATCATAAAATGAATCTAGTACAACTGACTTTGTCAGTGATTTTCTAGATATTTGTAATTACTTTCCAAAATTGTTGAAGTCCTCCTGCTAAAATAATATATTTTTCAAATAAGTGAGTAAACACACACTTACAGTAACCCATATATACTGGAGTATATACTGGAGTTTTATCATAAAGACCTCTAATTAAAATCACTTAAAGGTTTGGACAGTATTTCATTCCAATAGAATTCAGTCCATAGAATAGGACTGAAAAACACATATCCTTGATTCATAGGCCACAGCCATCCATTACTTGAGATCCAATACCCTAAAATCAAGGGTAACCAAATAATTCTTTTCAAATAATGACACCCCATTATCTGACCCCCTCCCCCCTCTCTTTTTTTTTTTAATAGAACATTTTTTGCCTCAGCTTCAGTGGGAAAACCATTTTTACTGAACTCTTCCAGAAGCAAAGAAGTATGAAGTGTGGAGCAAACCTAAACGTGTTTCAACTCGAGCAGTTTATGTCTGTCAAAGACACAAGCCACCGCACTCCACACAAGGAATGGAATTATGTAAGAAAGAAGCATTGGGCAACTTAGTGCCACTGAAAATGCTTACCTGAAGACCATTTCTGAAAAGACAAATGTCTTCAATCAAACTCCAAAGTCTCCCTTCTGTCCAGTTTGCTTTTTAAATCTTGTAAGGTAGGTCTAGAAGGACCAGAAATCTAACATGCTAGTAGGTATGACTGTATCATGATCTCTAGTTGGTACAACTGCAGAAAGTTTGGACAGGTATTTTAGATCTTTGTCTCAAATGAAAAAAATATTGTAACAGGCTGAAGTTAAATAATTACGCAGCAATTCTCCACTATATGCCTCCTCACACTACTTGAATTCATTATAACAAGACATAATTGCATGCAGACCAAGAAATATTTTGACAGTTAGCTTTATAGCTCTAAGTATTTTATTATAAGCCTAATTAAGGATAATTAAGACTATTATTCCAAGAACAGTAGCCAAAAATAGTGTGAATAGCTGGGGTGAGGACAGCAATACCGTACACACCCTAGAAAACACTTATTACCACAGCATTGATTTTGCCACGTAAAAATTTTGAGTAATATAAGAGCTTTCAAGTAAAAATGTTCCCAAATGGAAGCAATGTTTGCAGTGTATATTTATTCAATACTGATAGTTCCCTGAATGCTAAGTACAGAAACAAATCATGTTTTGCATGCCCAGAGAGGCCTCTTCCTTCTTAGTCTTCACAATCACTTCCAAACAGAAATGACATTAAAATTCTGCAGAACATCCTGCTTATGTGAAAAGAATAAGATACACTGCCAATGAGAGCACTTGTTTTAGAAGCTGATCCTGGATTTCAGTCTGGAATGTTTCATTGATTTTTCTAGAAAAAAAACTGCATGACGCTGCGGTAACTTTTTAATCCACTACATACAAAGAATGTTTACTTCATAACTGTTAAAAGTGCCAAGGTATTCATTCCTGTAAATGTCCTCTTAGCTTGTCTGAATGATGAGAACTATTGTTATATTAGGAGTAATTTGTGCCACAAGGAACCATGCATCGTCTTCCAGGCTGGCGCACACACAATGCAATACACACTTTTGTTGAAGAAGAAGGTGATAGAAATTTCAATTCTTGATAACTGAAAACATCCTTTTGAATTTCCACTCTTAACAGAGGACTCCACTGATTCAAAACACACTAGTTCACATGTTGCATTACCAGCATCAGTTAAGTTTGAAGCCAGAAAAGAAAATACCTGTGATAAGCTTGAAAAACTTTTGAGCAACGTTTTCCATTACATAAAAAGTATGGTTTTCTCATTACCTGAAACATGTTTTCTTCTCCTAGTTTTTGAAGTCTTCAGAAAATTAGACTAATCGTGCTAATAACTACATACACCAACCTGGACTGTTCTCTGTAAAATGAAAAGCTTTCCCAACAACTTTGAACTTTAGAAATATAACTAGCTATAAAATTGGAGCCTAAGCATATAGAAGGGAGAGCACATGCTTCCTCTAATTGCCCTAGCTTAAGAGTAGGCATTTCCAGGAAAATACATCCAAAATGACAAGTGTAAATTTTCCAAGTGAATCAACTCTTCTGATAATGAGGAGAGGAGCTGGTTGCTTATCAGGGATTTTTAATTAAGCTTAGGACTGCGTTTGTTTTTTTGTTTTGTTTTTGTTTTGTTTGTTGTTGTTGTTTTTGTTTTTTCTTTCCCTACTCAATGACTACGCATTGCTTTCAATGGTGGGTTTGGTGAAGAATCTTCTTAAAATGGATTAATGATCAGTGTGCCTTGCAGTATTCAAGTACGAAAACGGCACTTATTTACCAAACTATAGCAAGGAACAGTAGTAATGAATAGTTTGCTTGATTGTGGATGCATGATCTCACTGGCAGTATCAACAAATGGGCTATATTTGCTTCCTGAAGCTTTTCAGCACCCTTAATTCTATGCACAAGGCATTGAAATAAGCTTCAATACTCAGTCTAATTCACAAGTGTCTAATTGAAATATTGCTTCTGCAATGCAAAGACAGCAGATGTAACAGCTTTGTGGGAACACGTTTTTTAAGCTGAGACATTTTCCTCCATAATCCCACATCCATTGCCATGAAAGGCCAACAGCCAAAAAAGGTGTAGTTTTAGAAATTCACTGATTGATCCAACTCCAATACTTAATTGCAGTTCTCAAAGTGGGAAATCTGAATGCAAAACTTAGAAAAGGACTTACGTGTTATGTGTGACTAAACTCAATTCTGCAAGAAAAATTGTTCAGAACAACCACACACCAAAAAGATTCAGATTAGATGTCTGAAGAAATTACTTGGAAAAATATACATAAATGAGAGCAAAACAAAGTTGAATTTTTCTTTAAACAGTATTTTCCTATTACCTATAATGGGGAATAATTGCTTACTTTACGTTTAATTCTAGAGAGAAAGAATCCTAACGTTTTCTTGAACATTCAAGAGTTGACAGAAGACAGGAGTACTGATTTTCATTTTGCATTTACCTGCCCCTTTAAATAAAAATCTTGGGCAAAGAACCAATTAAAGATCATTCTTAAAAGTTAATATTATCCTTTTGTGCATCTCAGCAGACAGGTTCTTTATCAAACTGCCTGATAATTAAGTGAGCTCTGCTAATGCAGCAAATGATACAGGAGGCAGGAAAAGATGAACTTAAGGCAGAAATATTTAAAAATTCATATCTTTTCCATATCATAAAGATTAAACCACACTATATGTATCATTTAGAGAAGGATTCTGGAAGACTATACAGTGTAGTAACATTAAGACTTCACACAATTCAGTGAGTTACACAGATGATCAAACAACACCCACATTCCTTGGCAAAATGTTTAAAATCCCACAAATTTTCAACTACATTTGAGACATGCTGTTGAAATTACCCTTAATTCTCAACAAGAACTACACCATATACTAATAACAGTCCGATAAAGCATTTTGAATAGAAATAGAGCAGTAAAAAAAAATAAATCAGATAAGTATGAATTACTAACGTAAGGATTACTGTCTGAAAAGCACTGATATGTGGAAACTTAAGACCCAAGACTGTAAAAGCAGAATGTCTCCAGAGTGGGAGCTGAAAGAAGGTTATAGGAACAGCATCAAATACACTGGCTCAATTAGCATGAGATGTGTCAAACAAGATTTTTTAGAGGAGATTGCAGGAGATTTTTTTTGACAGCAAGAAAGCAAGCAGAAGTGTCATTTCCATCTTCTAGCACAGTGGCTATTAAAAGAAGTTGCTTTTATATTTGAAAAAAGAAAGCACTTAAAAGAAGCAAAGACATTCTGAAGGAAGTGCAAAAAGCTCCTTTCCTTTTAGAAATCTAAACTCTCTTAGAAATACTTCAGATGACTACCATGCTAGCAAGTAACTTAAAATACATATGTCACTCCAAAACAAATGCTTCCTATTTATTGTCATGGAAACTACAGCAGATACAAAAGAGTACAACAACGCTATTTGTGAGAGCAAATTCTAAGCTAGAAAAGATTTTTTCAGCATAGTCACCATCATTAGCTGTGCATTTTTGCCATTCTTGAACAACAGTATACATGCTGCATTTGTAAAATACTGCACCACCAGAGGTCACCCACAGTTGCTGTCAACACTGCAGAGACACACCACCCACCACCTCCCTGTGCTCACAGCCATCGTTTGGTCTCCATAAATGTTCAGCAAGTGTTGATGAATGTCAATTGGTGCCATTTTTTCTGCATGGAGGAATTCAGGGACATGCCTTTGCTTCTTACATGTCAGATGCCATTTTGTCAGACTTCTCCCTCTGCTGCCATCTGCTGCATGGCCACAAAATGCAACACAATACTTACAGAAAGGTTCAACCTCTGCTGCCATACTGCTAACATTCACCTTTGATGTCATGGGTCAAAATAATAAAATAGGAGACATTACTTTCAAGACAGCCCTCGCACACTTTTTCTGAATTGTAGTATAAGTACAGAAACTCACAATGTATATGCAAAATAGAAGAAAGCATTTCAGAAAATAAACTACTGTCAAAGCTTAAAGTACCTTTTCAGATACTTGTTCTTAGAAATAAGTTTTCACTATCAGCCAGGAATATCAACTACTCTGGACTGATGCAAAAATTACCAGCAAGAAATTTTGCTGAAGGAAACATTTCACTGATGTGTGCTTCTATAAAGGAAGCTTAATTTTTGCAAGAAAATAGTTTTGCTAATGAATTAGATATTACTTCTGGTTTTTAGATTTCTTCTATTTAGTTATCATACTTTCCTCTTAAGTAAAAGAAAACATGTTCCAAACACACAAGGTAGTGAATTTTCTATTCCAAAATTGAGTAACTTCTCAGCAGAACAATTAGACTTCACAGATGTTTTTACAGAAGCTGAAATTATTTGAAGGAAACACTGTAAAAATGTAGGACTTGGTATTGTGATTTGACAACAATCAATCAGAAGTAAGTTTTTAAAAAAGATACTGTACAAAGCTTCTGATAATGAACTGAGAAATCACAGAATCAACCTAGGTTTGAAGAGACCTTCAGATTATCAAGTCCAACCATTAACCTGATCTCCTGAGTCTCATCACTAAACCACAGCTCTTGGTACCACCTCAGTGAACATATTACAAAATGTCTGATGCATGCTGAGTCTAAATAAGGTTAGCTGCTTTATTGAAGCTTTTCATTAA
Organism: Phasianus colchicus; assembly: GCF_987193195.1. Lineage (NCBI taxonomy): Eukaryota > Metazoa > Chordata > Aves > Galliformes > Phasianidae > Phasianus > Phasianus colchicus. The sequence goes on from NC_143438.1 coordinate 3,887,197, forward strand.
CTATTTCCAAAATCTATTCTGCATTAGTAGGAAGGCAAGCACATAGCAACAATTGTATTTGCTGTTCAGGGCATCACTTTCCACTGGAGATTTTCAGAATCTAAAAACTAAAACAGGCAAAAACCTCACCATATACATTTCACTTGGCAAGTTTTCTTAACAAGACTGTTTCACACTCCTGTCCATTCTTCTACCAAATACATTCTTCTGACATTGCTTGCTGAAGTCAGGCATCTGTCTGCTTCAACAAACAATGGATCAAAGCTCTAAAAGCAATTCTTCTATTCCAGAATACCTTCTACAAGCAGCCGCTCAGAATAAAACAAACCGCACAAAGATCAAGAAGATTTAAGAATAAAAACTCATTTACCTCACTTAGATTTTCTAAATAAAAGTAACTTGAAGATTTTATTGCTATGCAGTTCATAATTGCAAGAGGCAGATCAAACATGATTGATATGAACTATGCTATTTTTAAATCAGACAACACGACTGCTTGGTCTATGCAGTGTCCCTTTAACATTTATGAGATAAATGCAAGCATTTTTTTGACTTATAGAAGAAGCTGGAACTAAAAGAAAACAAAAATCACCCCACATGCCATCAAATTCCAACCTAACTTATGATATCTTCCAAAAGTCACAACAACAAGAGGATGCAGAAAAGATACTGTAAGTTATTTCTCAAAAATAGCTATTAGATTTCTCAAAAATTATTTTTTCTCCATTCATGAGAACTTTTGACAGACATGTCATATGAGTCGGGGAAACAGTAATGATATTCTGTAGATTTCCAGACCAAAGCCTAGCTAGTGCCAGTCTAATAATAATAATAATAGAAGTGCTAGATTGAAATGCTAGCACTCCATTCAGGTTCAATCTTGGATGCAACTTAACAAAATGACAGTGGTCTTCTTAAAAGGCAGAATGGTCAAAAATAGAAAACTTACTTAGGAAGCCTCTCAAAGACTTTATTCTCGCAGCAACAGTACTAGATACACACATGGCCTCACACTATTCTGAGTGCAGAAGCATATCTATGCTCATTTACAAGCTGTCGTACAGCAGAAGTTAATTACAAATGTACTTGCTCTCTGTAAACCAAACATGAGGAAAAGTATTAGAAAGCAATCCTTAGCCACGTTCTTTTCTTTTCTTTTTTTTTTCAGGTAAGTTAACAGAGATATGCCACCAAGTCTTGCTACTTCAAATGGAGTTCTAAAAATATTTGCCGTTGGTTTGTCTTCCCTCTTCCAAACTAGGAAATTTAACTATATGAAATGGACTAAACTTTTATACCTTTCTTATGCCTAACACACTCAGTTTTTTTTTTTTAAACAATGTTCATTGTTAGAAATATCAATGATGAACTAAATTGTTAGATCATTTTCTGAAACCCCTGACACATTGCAACCAAAATTTCCTGATGAGTATCACTGTAACAAATTATGTGGTATTTTTCTGTTTCTCTTGCATATCATTTGTGTGGTTAAACATAACTGAAACTCATGACTAGCTCTTATTGTGTGGAATCCAGTAACTTTTACTTGGATTGTGATGCTTGCTTTGATCTGTAAGCCAATGCCTCTGATTTATCACTGTATCACAAAAGTCAAAACAATATAAATCACTTAAGTCCTACCTACTTTACCCACCAGTAAGGAAAGCTATTAGTTTATGTCAGCTATTCAGCTTCAATTCTTACAACTGAAAACAGTTGTAAGTGAGCAGAAAAACTTAATTGCGTGTGTAAGTCATGTTCACATTTTTCATGCTTGGTGATACAGGATGACAATCCCTGCAGTTCTAAATTAAAACTAGTATGACTTCCATTGTATATCGTCCTCTCTGCATTGTTTTCGCTGTGTTCTTAGGCTTAAAAACTTGAGAGACTGCAGACTGAGAACCATTAAAGAATATAGTTAAAACAGACACTTAATTATCAAGTTCCAGCTCACCTGCAAATTGGTTGATAGTCATTAGTCAACAATCTATAGTGGAACATTCAAATCATTCTTGTAAAAAAGACTGGTATGTTTAATTTAGCTTTTAAGGGACTAAAGCATAAAATCATCTTAACCTCATTTTTATCAATTTCCCATTGAAAAACTCTCCATAATGCAGAATTAAAAAAATAGTTTCCCAAAACTGTTGGGAAAAAAAACCCTCACTCAAAGTAACACTGCAGAAGACACTGTCTAATATCTGATTTGAGATTAAGACTACTTTAAAATTGGCACAGCTTAGTGATTTTCAGTTCTTTCAAAACAGATGAGACTCTGGTTTTCAACAGATAGATATTATGACCATTTTTTTTAAACAATCCCAAAACACTGCAGAAGCAAGCATGCCAATTTCACACACTTACAAAAAAAGTTAGCTACAAACTAAGGTCGACAACAAAGATTATGAGGTCAAAAAACATACTGAATAATGCTGAAACAGAATGAAACATCATTAACACTTCTCTTTACGTTCAACAAACTCATACCTGGGTACACTGCCTGTTAAGCTTTTTTCACTTGATGATGATGATAATGATGACGACGATGACCGAGGTCTCTGATCCGTTTTCACTCCTGTAGCCTCTGTTGCACTAATCTGAGGTTTTTCACCTTTCTCTTCTGGCTTTTTTTTTTCACTATCACTTTCATCACTGCCTTCTCCTAAGATGTCATCAACCTGTCAAAGAGTGAAGAGTCAGTGTGTCCTCTAACAGGCTTTAACATAGTCAATACTACATAGTTATTAGACAGTTAAATAATCATTAAGAGTATGCTTCCAGTTGTCTTGACTTCCTCTATGAAAATTCAAAGTAAACACAAGCACACAAGTACCTTAAAGACAACTTCTGAAACAGCTCCAGTAGCATTCTATTCAAATCAAATATATTTAGTCTGCTTGAGAGATACGTATATATTCTTATGCAGGATTCAGTCACATAGCCTTAATTATAGTAACACTGAAGCTGTAAATAAGAAGTATGATATGGAAAAAATGTTGGTTTTTATCTACAAAATGGATAGTATTTTGTACTGTTACAGCATGTATTTATATGCCTAACACAAGAGCTTCTTTAAGACTCCAGCTAACAACCATGCGTATACTTATCTGTTTAAGAATAACTGGAAGTAACTTCAAAAAAGGGCATTTCTAAATATCTCACTATGAATGGAATTAAATGCCAAGAATCCTGCTGTAACCTATTTGTCTGTTCATGCTAATTAATAAAGGCAAGTCTATGAAAACATTTAGCCACTTCATTAAGCAACTGTTTCCCCTTCTGAAAACTCGGCACAAGATTTCATACTCTCTCCAAATCATTTTATTTAGCTCCATCATGTCCAGAACTACTGAAATTAACATTAAAAGCAAATCATACTCATGATCAATTCTGCTGAGCTTCTCTTTTAGTCACCACGAACAGTGACTTCAGAAAAAGATGAAAACATGAGAAAACATAAGTGAGGATGCCACAGGAGACCACAGAAAGAAGCTGAGTGTATTTATCTATGGATATTATTATTTTCCAGAAAGCAGTTTCTCTCTCAGTCTAATATGAAAAGAAATATGTCTTTTAGTTCTCACTACTGCCATACCTGCTTTATCAAGACAAAAAACTCCATATATGAACACGCTCAGAAAGATTTTACATTGATTTGTAATGGATAATTCTAAAAGGTAAACAGAGGCTGAGAAATAAGAAGGCAAAAAAAAAAAAAAAAAAAAGGCAAACTCTTGCAAATGCTCTATTGCCCACATTGCAGAAGTAAATGAAATACATTTTTCACAGAAAAATCTCAAGAGACATCTTGCAAGCAAGGAGGGAGAGAAAACAGGAAATACAGAATTTTGTTAACAGTCAAAAGAATATGCCTTTTCTTTTTCCAGCGTTCAGAGACAGGCAATATGTAGAACCCAATACCAATGAAGATGCTCAACAGCAATTTCAACAAAAACGTAGGTGACTCTCAGGAAACTCTTCCTGATGACTTCAGAAAGATAGAATACATAGCAATAATCTTCAGACCTCTGACAAACAGATGGATTTGCAGGGCTTATTATCTTTATCATCTATTATCTTTTCAAAAAGTGTAGTCAGCTACTCCTGTCTGACTGCTGTAATGCTTCTCGAGCTTTACAACACACTGATTTTAAAAGCCTATGCTATGCTTGGATGAAATGACTTTTAAACAACATGAAAAGTAGTCAGTCAGGTTCTTGGATCAACAGTTTAAGTTGGTTTTCCATTGGTATTACAGTTTCTGGAATGAGATCAGGGGAACACACCTTTACTAAGAAGGTAATCAGTGCACTAACATCCAGCAATTGACAGTGAGAGGACAGCAGAGACATAGAGTTCTGAACAAACTACTTTCCAGCAAGACCAGTGTTTAAAACTGCAGATCTTCATTGCTAAAGCAGTGTTTTTCCAGAAAGATGTTTGTCACAGATGCTTCACAAACTGAAATTGTATTTTTATTTAAAATACTTTGTACAAATGATTTTGCCAGACTAGCACTCCAGCTATTGCTATGTCTTTTTTTTTTTCCACACTTCACAAGGATGGCATTTCTTGCAAGTCAAGAATGTCACTTAATCTGTAGAACTAGTAAGTTATACTAACTTTCATGTCTTATTTCAGTGAAAAGCATTTAAAAATGCATGTGTGAGCTACATAAATATGGCAGATTTTGAAAATGGTTGCATATGAAAATAATCAATAAGGGATAATCCTTAGAAGCCACTTAAATTAGGATGGCATCCAAACTGCAAACTTCTATTTAAGTATTTAACTAAACAGCCAACTGTGCTTAAAAATACCGGGACAATCATTTTCATCTTTCAGAACTCCTAAGCAATCAAAAATATACTGTTTTTCTTTACACAAAGAGATTTAAGCCCTTCATTCAAATAAATTGATAGGTTAAAAAAACCCAAACATAAATATTAAAGTGACACTTACCTAGACATATGCACTAGCTTAATCTGCACTGCATTTATTTTACTGTTCTTCCAATTAGCTGAATAACAAGAGTCCCTGTTTCTGGTCAGGCTAGTATGTCTACAATTCAAACATGACCAGAAATGTTTTAGAATATCTCAAACTGTACATGTATAATTACTTGAGATATGATTGGACAGAAGTGTTAAAAAGAAGTTATAAAATATACATTATGTCTTTTATTTTTAGTTTTTTAATATTTTGAGTTATATTGCTAGCATCCTGCAACTCCAGTGTACTCAGAACTGTCCCTAAGAATCAAACCAACTCAGTGTTTAGGGCTGGTTTGGCTTTTTTTTTTTTTTTTAATCCAAAACATGTTTTGGGATTGATATCCCCCTAACATTTGAGTGATTCATATGAAGATGAATTATTTGTTATAAAATGGAAAGAATTAGTGGTTTGCACTTACACGTTACTTCTGAACTTTAGGACACAAACTGCACAATGAAGTAAGCATACTGTATGTGGTTTATAAATTTTTCAAGTAAATATGCATAACAGACAGAAAATGCAGAAGATGGTGCTTTTTAATTCTATCATCATTTATTTCTAAAGCATCTGAAGCCGTATTTTCATCACAAAGCTAGCCCTGAGACATATGCATCTTGAAAATGCTGCTGATCGTCCTAGTTTTGCCAGAATGAGCACTTATATTAGCACTTTTTTAATTTTTCTTCAGAGCACAGAGGCAATACTGCCAAAAGACGTTCTTCCACTAGAGAAACAGTGAATTACATGGAACAGTTTGGCATGCTCTGTGGAATATGAGAAGTCTCCCTAGAGGACAGATGGCTTGTTTTCATAAGCCCCCATAATTCTTAATTTGATCCCATTATCTTTCCAACCTTCCCTTTACTTCCAAGATTCCATTCTGCTTTATCCCAAACTACGTTCTTTTAGCAGGACAGTGAAGTTTTAGTACCTATTTCACATGAAATGCATTAGAAATCAGGAGCCTATTAGGAACTTTAACACAGTAGTAGAAGTGAGAAGCAAAAGAAATGGGTTGGGGGGAAAAGTGACATCAAATAACTGCAAATTCAAAGGAGTACTTTCTGCACCTATGAGATTAATGGCAAATGATAGTAGTGGGCTATAAATCAAATCAGACAGAACAACAGTTCCATCTTCTAGCAGTTGTGAGTTAAACTTCTTACTCTGGGAGCACAGAGCTATGAAAAAAAAACTTCTTAATACTAACACTTAAAACTTGAGCAAGATCAGGTGGTGGTTAAATAACTTTTTCTTTCAGAATAAATTGTCTATGATGACTCCCTATTTTAATGTTGAGATGCCTTCTACTAGAATTCAGTATTAGTCTAATTTTTACATACACTTTTAAATTCACTTTTTACATACACATCAATTTGTTGCATTTTGCACTTGATAAAAGAGGCTGAGCTCAACAATCTCTCTTTCAATGTGTCTATAATCTTTTTAATTTCTAGAGAAGACAGTAGCAAAAAAGAAGCGTATCAACACTGAAGGGTAAAGAAAATGTAAAGGAAGTATAAAGACAGAATTCCTGTAAAATACCAAAGGCTAAGAAAGCTCTTATGGAAAAAGAAATAATATCAGAATCTGGCTGCATTTATTTTTATGGCTACAGGGAAACACTTCTATCTGCATAGCAAAAAAATCTGAAGCAGAATTCTTAGGGTTTTTATGATAAGCTTTCAGAGCAACCAATTAGTTATGAAATAAGAAACCTAAAGTGAGGCAGAACTATTTTCTCTCTGCCCTCAATATACTCATATTTTAGGAAGATCCAAACCCAGCAGGATGGGTAGTTTCAAAAATCCACGAGACACATCAGTACTAACAGAAAGGCTGGTTTTGTAGGCTATGAAACTATGGAAGCTGCAAATAGCAGGACAGTAATCACAAGCTTTGAATATTCTATCACTTCCTTGCAATACTGCATCTCTGTAAAACACTCAGCAAAAATAAAGGAAAACAAAACCTGAGAAGACAACAGATGTGCCTGGATGACTCACTCACTATCAGTAAAACTTCTTAACAATCAAAGCAAAACTCTACAATCAAGTTAGAATTAGATGAGCAGTAGAAGTAGTGAAAGAATGTAAGTTTTTACAGTAAAAAAAAAAAAAAAAAAAACCAAAAAAACCAACTTTCTACTACAGTTTAACTGGTTATGGAGTTAAGGCAGTTGTTTCAGAACAAATCTGCAAGCTGATTCACAGCAAGAAATGGATCAGTTGCCAAAGATGAAACAGAACCACATCCAAAGCGTAAATATCAAATTACAGTGGAAAATTGGCAATAAAAGAAAAAGAAAAGAAAAAAAAAAAGGAATCATTCATCAGAAAATAGGAGAGAAATCTGCAGAAAAAGAAGTTGCAATATCTGTAGACAAGTAAAAGGACTAGATGCAGAGGAAAATAATTACAAGAAATGACTGATTGCCTTCGCTACAGTTTCCACAGCATAAGATCTGTACCTTCTGAAAAAAGAACCAGAAAAGTACTGCAATACCAGAGATAAAAATGCATGAAGTTCTCTAGTCCTATACAAATTTATAAATACATGAATATATATTATAATCCACACATATATCTCCATATATAACATCTCCACATATTATACAGATGCATATACGGAGATAATAAAAATATTATATACTGTATATAAATACTTCCATAAATAATTTGTGTGCTTTTATGTAGCACATAACTTGATCCTTATGTCTTTTGCAGGGAGCTGGGGGAAAGGTGGAATTTCACTACTTAGAGCTTAGATGAATGAATGAATAGTACAAGTAAAAAAATATAATCTGGTAAACATAAAAGCCAGAAAAAAGCTTTATTTATAATTTTATCATGATAAATTGAGCACTGCATCAAACAATACCTTGCATGAAATAATCACTTTATCAAGGAAGAGATTAGGAGAGGGAAGAAAAAGAATAGAGATGACAGGCTTTGAGTGCTGTAACTAAGATTAGTCCTCCAGACAGAAAATCTAGAAAGCCAGCACCAACCAGAAATTGCCTACCAGAAATAACACTTGCATAAAGTACTGGAAGAAAAAAGAAAGGAAAAATGTATACAGCTGAATTCTTGAAAATAAGCACACAAGGACAGTACATGAGAAGCTGAAAAAATATTAGCTCAAAACCTGTTGATTTTCAAAGTGAACAGCCATAAAAAAAAAATATCAGTGTTGATAGTCTGGCTTTGTATAGAAAGTTATTTTAAAAATGGAACTGTATTTTATTTATATTGCTTTCTTGATATAAATTATAATGATTATAAGAACCAAGAGTAGGAATAACATATAGAACAAATAGTTTTATTTCTTTCAGTAATTCATTAGGTGACCTTTGTAAGCTGAGATTCAGACGTTATACTTGTCTGCAAAGCAAATCAAGTCCACAACATAAAACACCCCCAAAACCAGCTTCTTCGCTAGCAGAAGAGAATAAAACGTCTTACTGTGCCCTTCTAATACAACAGCATTAACAATAATCGAGACCCCACCCATTACTGCTTTGCTCTTCAGCAGCAGAAGTACTTGAAAAGTAATCATCTTCCTCAAGATGTGTTACGTAAAATATATCTTATCTTTTCTAAATATTCTGTGGCACATTTGGAGAGGAGTTGGACTCAGTGATTCTTATGATTCCCTTCCAGCTTCAGATACTGCACAATTCCATGATATTTCTGTGAGGGAGGTGTTGCCTTTTTTCTCTATCCACAGACAGCTCTTCTGTTTTAGGGAGCAAACAGATTTCTGACTTGCATAAAAAGTCAGACCTTTACACCAGAACAAAAGTATATCTGTAATGAGTGTTTCCTGCTCACTGCGATGTGGAATTCTGCTTATCCCACGTTACTGATCTGCAAACACAAAAATTAGCAGCCTCTAGTAAAGTCTACCAGTTACAGGATGAAAAAAGCAATCATGTAAGGAAAAAGTCTTTAAGCCTTGGCTCTTCACTGAGAACAGCTGCTGTAATCAAATTTGAGTCTCCTGAAAGGAACCATTCCTCACTTAAAACATTCCTCACTTCAACTGAAGGAGTACTTCTTTCTTGTTAGTAAGCAGCTTTTCAATTCCATGAGATTGTTCTCCACTGTACAGCTTACTTTTGCAACATCACATTCATTTTTCATCCATTATCACCTTATCCTGTCATTAAACAAAATACAAGTATAGTAAGATATGGTCAAATAAGATTCCTCCTTTCTCTGCAAGTTTACTTGGAAGGTCACATAAAACTTCCTCGGAGAGATGGAGACCTTGTGACTGAGCTACTTTAACATACTTTACAGCACTTGTATGATTTAGCAGCAAGATGTTAAACACAAAAAAGATTAACATCACGAATTTTACTCCGAATATGTAAGTTAACATTATTTTTTTTTTCTGTTTATAAAAAACTTTTTATTTTGTAATTCACGTCTCACCTAATGGAATAGCTTCTTATGTATATTTTTTATCAACACTTATTTGCCATTTATGAACAACTACTCGAGAATCAGGACATTACTTTCCATATCTTCAAGAACATCTAGTAAGACTTCTAAAGATGCTGTTAGAAAAGATATTATGACATGATGCACGTGCATAATTACACTTTCCTACAGTACTATGAAAGTGTGTATTAGGGGATCTGAACTTACACTTTGAAAGAAAATATTTTATTCTGTAAAAACATTAAAAGGACAAACTTGCTGGACACATTATGTCACTCCTCAGTACATGAGATTTAAGGGATAATGTGCAATGCATGTCAGTCTCATTTCTTCTGGGTGGTCATAGAAAATATATGAAACAACAGCAAGTTCTTCTTTCTTTGGCATCATAGTGTTTTCTCACTTCAAATTTCTGACTTGATTTCTAGAATCACACACTATACACACACGGGCTTCAATACTCCTTTGTCTCTTTGTGTACAGATTTTCTCCTCTGTCACAATTAACATGGGCTCATTCAGAAGGTGGCGAATCAGTACAATAACAAACATAACAAAAAAGCAGTCTTGCTTACTAATATGATGTTCATTTGTTGATCAAATCAACATGATTTGATGTTTCTATTTAAATCTTCCCTGCATAATGAAAATTTTAGTATTAATCTGTTTTTAATAAAGTATGTTGGAACGCTTCATGTTTGAATATCACACCTGGCAGCTCTATTATAATCAAAAAGGGCAGCAGTAACCTATTTTATTATGCTGGCCTGTAACAACAGAGGCAGATGGTGGTGGTACAGTAGTAGAGGTTGTATCTTCCCACCAGTATTCCATAACATTTTGTTTCTGTGTTGCCCCCCTCCCTGGAGACTTCAATGGTGAGGCTGGATCAGATCCTGAGCAAGCTGATCAAGCTGTGGATGTCCCTGTTCATTTCAGGGGAGTTGGACTAGATGATGTTCTAAGGTCCCTTCCACGGTAAGGACTCTATGATTTTATGATTCTATGACAGATGGTACCAGAGGGACAGTCTGACAAAATAGTATATGGCTTAGAAGTGTATATGAAGCAAAGGTATGCCACTGAATTCATCCATGCAGGAAAAATGCACCCACTGACATTATAAATGTTCAACAAGCATTAATGAAAGACCAGTGAACACCGCCACAGTGAGGCAGTGGGCGATGCATTTCAGCAGTGGTGACAGTGACATAAAGGACAGGCCACTTTCTGGACAGCCATGCACATTTTTATGAGCACTCTTGTTCACTGCTGACAAAAATGGTGGTGACTGTTGAAAAACTGCTCTGTAGTTGAGAATTTGCTTTATCAAATAATGCTATTGTGCTATTGTCCATCAGTTCTAATTTATACACCTTCATTTCAGAGACACTTGTCAAGAAGTTCAGGTGGTCTTAAATTCCTGTTCCTCTTTCTTTCAGGTTAATATGCTTTTTTATTTAATGCTTACCAGCTGTCGTTTATTGTATAACACAAAAATAATCTTGCATTCGAATTTCTAATATTTGTCTTGCAATACTACAGATACTTTAAAAAACAGACCAGTGGTCTGCGAAGTAGAGGAATCACACAATCAGGAAAGTTTTATTTTGTTTTAAGCATAAATGGTTTATCTGGCAAAACTCAGACTAAAAAATGAGTTTTCTTTGACTGTCACCCAGAATTCTCATTATTAATAAAATCAGTATTGTTAAGACACTCCAGCAACAGTATACAAGTGACATTTAAATGCTATCAAGTGCAAGCACCAGGAAGCTTTTGCCGTGAACAACACAGCCTGACAGATGGAACAAAAATAAGCAGCAAGAGACACTAATTAAATCTCCAAGAACAATTTCCTTCTGTAGACATCATAGAATTCTCACAGAAATTAGATTAACTGGGCAGCAATAAAAACTATCTATAGAACCCATAAGCTCTCTGTTGAACTGTAATATACTTAAGTCCTTTACTTCAGAACACACTCTAAATCTTTCCCCTGCTCCCCAAAGAAAAGGTTTTTTCTTCTCTTAGTACAATTAATAATAAAGGATGCAAACTCCCTGTACGGCTGGTTGTGCTAGGAGAAAAACCACAAGCCCACACTTCAATGTCCAGCTGTCATACATAGTTACATCTTACAGAATTTCATTTATATGAAATGAAGTTGCTATTCTGCTTCCCTAAGATTTTTTTTCTAATTGCATCCAAAGCAAATATTTACGCTGACAATTTAAAACAATCTGAAGACTCCTCAAACTACCACAGAACCTGAGAATATCATCCTTCCTCTTATATTATTACAAATATGAGATTACTTCTATTCAAACAACTTTGAATAGGCTGCTTCTAGTATTTTTTTTTTAAACATCCCTAAGCTCAGATGTGCTTTGAGAACAGACAGAACAGGCTGCTGTTTAAGGGAGATAGTACAGACACAGAGCAAGCAGAAAACGAAGTGATCAGAATTTTTCTATATAGATACTGAACCCTGTTGCAGCACGTGGAAAAGATCCCACTGCAGGTGAACAGAGCTGAATGGCTGGGTAGCAGCTCTACTGAAAAGGCCCTAGGTGACAGTAAACTAAACTAGGGTCAGCAGTACGTTGGCAGCAAGGAAGGATAACCACCACCTCTGTTCTTCAGCCTAAGACTTGCATACAAAACAGTAAAAACGGTAACTGATAGCATGGCATTCTTAGCTATGAAAAACTTAAAACCGTTATTCCTTGAGTTACTAACATATGACCATACTTCAAACTGCAGCCTTCTCTTTTACCTGCCTACACTTTTCTCTCCATTCCCTCCCAGTGTGTAGGCCTATTTAAGACGTGGGCAGAAACTAACTGCTGAATAGTTACGTAGAAAAAGGAGGAGTGTTTCTGTCATAGACCAAACTTGTTCTGGTTTCAATTGTAAAACTCAAGAGACAGAACAAATATAATTGGTTCATGTTCTTAAGAGAGTCTAGAACTCTTTCCCAAAATGAATTTTCTGGTATTCTAGCATTCTGTATGCCCAGTTCCCACTACTTCTCTCATAACATTGCCTTATGATTTAATAGAAATCACCATCAGATCTCTTTTTTCAGTCCAAATGTTTTTCTTTCCTTAAAACACTACCCCTATTTGTACCATCTTTGTAATTCCTTTCCTCCAAATGTCTTCACCAAGAAAAAGGTGAAACTTTCTCACATAATGGATTCTCTGAACTCCAACTACAGTGGAATCAGTACACAAGGAACAGCTAAATAGGAGAAAATACTTTAACTTTTGCTTTAGCACATATTCTCAGAGGATTTACAGAAAATAAAAGCATTTCAAAGTAACGATCAGAACTTGTCGAAGTATTTATACCACAAGTGCAATTTTATGTGTCTGATCTCATATTTGAGCTGTTTTTCAAACTCCCAGATAGAAAACAAGAGACTACTGCATTAGCTTGCCAAAAGGGAAACATTTTAAAGTCCTCAAACATTTTACTGATGACTCTCCAAGCACACTTAAGTCTAATAGGAGTTCAGTTTGCTCAGAGGCTGAGGGACATAAAACTTTCTAAAACTGTTCCAGTAAAAGTTCCCTTGATAATTCTCACAGTGAACATACCAAAGTAACTTAGACCACACATTCACTTGATCTATTCAGAATAAACACCTGTTCTCAGTTTAAGATTTTTTTTTTTTAACAATTTTAATTCCAGCTTTATATTATTCTATAAAGCAAATTCTTCTCCCCTTTATCTTACTTTTTAAATATCACCAAAGATCATTCTAGAACTATTTGAAATGATTTTTTCTTTACTGAGACTGTGTATTTTTCTGTAAAAACTCTAGTTGGAATCTCCATTGGCTCTAAGCCTTACTTTAATACTGCAAGCTTTTTTCTACTAGAACAGTGTCAACCATTAAACTTGATAAAACTTTCACTCCTGATCTGATACTTGAATGTCATTTCAAATAAAATTATCAAGATCATGAATTTACACCATTTTTAGAGGGAAGCAGGGTACTGAAGTTTCACTTCACCTTCACAATTTCAAAAATCGTATTTGCTTTTTCTTAGAAAGCCAAATAAAAACACAGAAATTACTGGATGAAATCTGGACACCAAAAAGGAAGAGGTCTTTCATTTCCTTTATCCGAAGATTTTTCTGCTCCCCTCTATAACATCACTGAGGATCAAGCTGAAACTACACATTTAACAAGTAGGTATAAAGTTTAAATTTAGGTTCAGATGTCCTGGTCTTGCAAGAAGACCTTCAGAAGCAAGCATGACAATCAGTTTCAGCATCCTGCAGCTATACTGGAATATCTGATTATCTGGTGAACGGGTAATCTCAGTGATATTAACAGCTTATTTATTTACCTTTAAGTATCTTTTTAAGGTGGACTATTGCCTAGCTACACCAGTTCCCTGTCCCTTTTCACTTTGTGTCTACACAGGCACCCATGCCAGAACAGTATATGAGACTAGAAATAGAATTTAGATAAGCATCTCTATTAAATGTACAGCCACAACTTGAATAGTGGAAACCTGCAGATCAACGACTTGGAAACCTATGGATAGGAGTGTTATCATATGCTCGTGACCAATTTAATTTAACTGAAGGATCAAACCATCTGCTTTTACTGTATCTTACTGGTATTATCAGTAGATTGCATTAAACATAGTTCAATTTGTGTCCCTGAGTAATCTTCCAGTTTTTTTCCATGACTGTTAATCTTAAAACAAAAATCCTGCAGTGGAACAAAAGCCTGAGCTGCATGCTCTTAAGAACCACGCTTTAGCCTTCCTGACTTAAACCTTAGGCAAAATCTTAGAGGAAAGAGCTGGAGAGTAAACCCACAAGTAATACAGTCTTTGGAAAAATTCCACATTTTCTTTATGTATAAAGAAGCATTATCTAAATATGAAGAGATCAGAAAATCTAGAGAAATATCTGTTGATGCCAGAAGGGTAGGGAATGGAGCAACACTAATATACTCTTACCCCAGGCAATAGAAAGAACTGGTAAAAAACTAGAACTGACTACAACTGTTAAAGTAGTAGAGGTGGATACTTCAGGGATCTCAGCCTGCTGCAACCATGCACTAGTACAGCACCCATCTTATAAAGCTTTATAAGTAACTGGGGAAAAAGTCATCACATCTGTACACAATCTGCCATTAATGCAATAAAAAGCTTCATTTTACAGTTCTGCAAGTCTCTTCCATCACTCCAGCTATTAGCCAGGGCATAGCTCTGCCAGAAGCCATAATACTTTTCTTATTCCTAAGTATTTACTGAGAGACATGCAAAACTAGACTAGTGATCGTGACTTTTATTAATAAAAATGATCTAATTTACTAACAAAAGAATACTTGCATAAGGATTTTAAATACAATTTAAAAATGACATGAAGTTAGAAATCTTACCATATTATTAAAACAACACCTTGCAATTTGAGAGGACACAGTGCCTAAACTCTGAGTTATCTTTTTTGATGTATTTCACTGCCAAAGGGGATAGCCAGCAGCAAGATGCTAATGAACTCATGTGGGCAGCACAGTAATATTATCAATGAATCACCTCTGCCAAAAAAAGATTTGGGGTGTACTGGCGGATGGTAAGCCAGGAATGTGCCCTCACAGCCCAGAAAACCAACTGTATCATGGAATAAATCGAGAGAAGTGTGACCAGCTGGCCAAGGGAGGTGATCCTGTCAGTCTCTGTGCTGGTGAGGCTTCATCTGGAGTACTGCATCCAGATGTGGAGTCCTCAGTCTCAGCAGAAGAGACACAGACCTGCTGGAGGGCATCCAGAGGCGGGCCACAAAAGTGATCCAAGAGATGGGACACCTTCCTGCAGGACAGGTTGAAAGAGCTAGGGCTGCTCAGCCTAGAGAAGACAAGGCTCCATGGCGACCTGTTAGCAGCCTTTCAGTATCTGAAAGGAGGCTATTAAGAAAGGAGACAGACCCTTTAGCATGGTCTTTAGTAATAGGACAATGGGAAGCGATTTCCAGCTAAAAGAGGGGAGATTAACATTGCACATAAGGAAGAAGTTTTTTACAGTAAGGATGGTGAGGCACTGGAACAGGTTGTCTAGGTACGTGTTAGGTGCCACATCCCTGGGGACATTCACACACAGTCAGGCTGGATCAGGTTCTGAGCAACCTGATCTAGCTGTAGATGTCCTGTCATTGCAGGGGAGTTGGACTAGATCACCTCAGAAGGTCCCTTCCAACTCTAAGGATTCTATGATTCTGTAGTTCTCCTGAGCTCCAATCTTGTTTTTATTATGTTATAAAAAAGATGATCCCCAAAATATGTTCAAGTCCCTTCTTGACAGCACTTATGAAATTCCACCAAGAAACACAAAACAAACAAAAAAATCCATAGACAATTATCACATCTCTCTTACAGAGTTTATATCCACACGCATTCTGTAGAGGACAGTGCCCAGACTTAAAAAAGCAATGGGTTTCCTAGATAACAAAGACTAGGATTAAGTGCAATCTCTTCAGTGGATATCATGTTCCTTGACACAGAGGTCAATAATTTTAACTTAAGTTTAGCATAAGCATTACCAGACATCAGCTGGTAGTAATGAACATTTGGGAAAACTATTTTTGAACTGGCTTTGCTGGAAACTGAAGAGAAGATGGCAAAGCCAAGACAGTTTCAAAATGCTGAACTAGGCAACGTGACTGCAAAAGAGTCTGTATGATTAAAGTGTGAGCTTTTAAACAAAGTACTAAGCAACACAAGTACTGTACAAGTGCCCTGCATAGCCAGACCACTCATTCCATGAGTAATTTTGGAGATTAATAACAAAAAATACTTAAACAACAAAAAAAACCCGAACAACAGTACAAAGCAATACAAAGCACAACAAAAGATAATTCCAGGCACTAAAAAGTGTTTAGTTTCACAAGAGGCCAGCTCCATATGAAGCTGATGATTATCAGGTGGTTTTGAGATTATAGCTGTGTTGCAGTATGCCAGCTGTATCCAGCCCTCAATACCTCTGTGATGAAGCAAGTTTGATGCTGGAGCACTAAAATATCTGAGACAGGCAGCTGTCTGTGCTCATCACAAAAAGCAATATCATCATGCTTTCTATGAGGAGTGAGAAATAATATTGCCTACAGCTCAAGCCCTGGCAGAGAAAAAGTATGTAAGCTCACATACAAAAAAAAAAAAAACAGAACAACAGGGATCAACAATTACATTCTCCTCCTAAAATAAAAATTTAATACTGCTATAGTAGACAGTTTTAGCAGCATGGCTATTCTGGTAATTATTCATTCTGTGAGTGCGTCACAGCAGGGACTTTTTTACTGCATCAGTTAGGGGGCTCCAGTTCATCAGCTTTTTGTAATTATGTTAAAGTTGTACTTTAGAGTACAAATATTCCTGGTAATGCTGACCCAGTAGCTCCATATTTGCAGGTGCTAGACCATCACAGACAGAGCTGAGTGGCTGTACTCACTGCTCTCTGAAGATAGCAGCAGACAAGAGTTTAGACTCTACCAAAGTAAAAGAAAGCTATTTGGCCTCAAAGATGTATTAGAAATGAGCAACTTAAATTATATATATTTTCAATTTAAAACTAGGTCATCTTATGACAATCTATTGAGAACTGTGGACTAAACACTCATGGTAAAAACTGTTGCTCAATGCTGTATCTAGAAATAACCTGCTCTTTATGTCAAAGTGGACTTGCATTTTTATAACCCTAGAATTCCAAACTAATTACAACTCTAGATAATTACAGCAGACCAGCACTGTGCATGTTTCTAAAGATCTTTCAAAGCACTTAGAAAAAAAATCAGTATAGCATAATATATGCTTTCTGTTGAAATACAAATACTAGAGTATCTCGATAAAACAAAAATAGGTAGGAAAGAGTAGGTCAGGATTAGACCAAGACTTGTGCAGGCAAGTTTAAATATCATTCACAGAGAACAGCAGCTAGAATTCAAGTGTAAAAACACGCTAAGATGTGTGATGAGGCTGTAAGGCTGTATATACAGAAAGCTCGGAATTGTAAAACAATTTTCAATCTGTTCCCTAACATGGCTCAGACAGCTCGTTTTTAACTATGTCAAATTAGTGTTGACAGCCTAGATGTGTTTGATTTAGAACATGGAGGTAGATACATATGTCAAAATGAGGTTACTGAACTGCATTTAAAAACATTTTGTCCCATTTTCAGTGAACAAACAGATGAAAATGGCTTATGGTTTTCTTCATTAAGGCTAAGTGCAGAAAGTTGCACATATCTAACATACTATCAGTATTGCCCAGAAAAATCAAACATAGAAATGCTTTCTTCTGTATACAATATTCAAACTTCACTTTTTTCTTTTTAACACCCTGTAAACACATTCCACAGGTGTAGAATTTATAGATCTAGTTTCTAGTTCAGACAAACTAACATCAGAATAAAGCACTTACTATACAACAGGCATATTTTAGAAGTCAGCGAGATTAGTTATATATGCAAAAAACACAAAGAGGTTGGATTTGATCTTATTTGCAAGATAATTTTTAGCAGAAGTTCTAGAATGATATCATGTAAAAAAAACCCAACCACTTTTCTCAGTGCATCATGAGAAAATCCTCTAAAATCCCAACATCACTTGCGAAAATAATTATGAGAACAGTTGTAGAAGAAAGGAATTTGAGCAAACTGTTGATTACATCAGAAAAAAGTATGAAGACAACAGCAGAAACACCTTTATTGGGAAATAATTACCTTGAGTACTGTGTTCAGTTTTGGGTCCTTCACTACAAGAAGGACACCGAGGCCCTGGAGCGTGTCCAGAGAAGGGCAACAAAACTGGTGAGGGGTCTGGAGCACAAATCCTATGAGGAGCGGCTGAGGGAGCTGGGATTGTTTAGTCTGGAGAAGAGGAGGCTCAGGGGAGATCTCACTGCACTCTACAACTTCCTGAAGGGAGGTTGTGGTGAAGAGAGGTTTGGCCTCTTCTCCCAGGTGACAAACAGGACCCGGGGAAATGGCTGCAAGTTGTACCAGAGGAAGTTTAGGTTGGACATAAGGAAAAACTTTTCACTCAGAGAGTGGTCAGGCACTGGAATGGCTGCCCAGGGAGGTGGAGGGGTCACCATACCTGGCAGTGTTCAAGAGGTGTCTGGTTGAGGAGCTGCGAGATATGCTTTAGTGCTTGTGGTAATAATGGTGATAGGAAAATGGTTGAGCTACATGATCTTGTAGGTCCCTCCAACCTTGTGGTTCTATGATTCTATAAATCCAATTCATCACTGACTGATTGTCAATGGAATAAACAGGGAAATCCAGACAAAACCCTTACTATTCTATGTTTTATCTGATTCCTGAAAGAAGGCTAACTCTGAAGTAGGCATAGATGCTTCTTTAGTTGATGTCAATTCAGTACAGCCCATAAATAATTGCTGCTGTAGCATAAATATTTTAATTATCTAAGTTACCCGCTGAGTATAACAGAAGTGAATCAGCCTCAGTCATAATTTATCTATATTTTCTCCTAACAATGGCTCAATCAGTGAAGAATCTGAGTAATCCCATTCATTCTGCACAAGACTCTGTGTAACAGTCAACTTCTTCGTAAGTATCATCTAGCTTTTCCTCACAAATAGGTAGTTACAATTTTTAGCTACAAAACAAGTGTCATAGATAGTCTATCATCTGAATGTGACAACAGGTTCAAGAGTGTTTGTTTCTTCCCCCTCATGGTAACTAAAAAAATCAAAAATCAAAAAATGTGCAAGTACACCAGAAACAGTGAAACTGAGCTTAAATAATGTTTTTCTAGGCAACCTGAGTAGAGAAGCAGATGAGGTAAAAAAAATTGGTTATCTACTTGAGACAATAATAAAATAGGTAATAACTTATTACCCAAAATAGGAAGGAGGATTAAGTAAAATATAACATCAAAAGACAAAAAAGAAAATCCATTCCCTTACTTGAAGCTGCCACGTTTAGGGCAAATTGTGCCACTATGTTCTCTTAATAAACATAAAAACTATCAGACAGCTAATTTAATGCAATTAGTGGGAAAATGAAGGCTCTGCAGACAAATGCTTCACATGCTGATACTCAATTTAAATTTCACTAGCTTTTTCTACACTGCATTTTCAGTGTTATTTTAGTTACCTGACAGTCAGTCTCAATGCATCTGATCAGGATGATGTGCCTCCACCCTGACCATGACCAATACTGATTTTTTAATAATAAATATTACATCTTCTGCAATTGAAGAAAAAAATAATGATCTTATTGGAACTGCTTCCACTTCCAGGGGAAAATAAGTTACTTAAAGCAAAACAAAACGTAGAAACAAATTACTGACATCCAGCTTCCTTTAAATGTTTGACTTTCTCTTCCAGTGCAGTAAGCTCTTTCAATTCCACACTTATGATCCTTGCTGCTGAGCTGTTAAAAGTAGTACTGGGCAACTTTAGTCAGTTTTTGCTGCTAATCAGGCTGAATAAATTGCTTAAATGTTATTTAACTTTAATATTAGAAACAAGTGAATGTCAAAACCTTATGCAGGGGAAAGCAGTAAGAACACCTTCCATATTTTACAAGAGCTTTAGGCTATGTTCATTACAATACAAATCACTGTTTCTTGGTGCATCTGTCAGTCACCTCTCAACAGCAAGTTGTCTATGAACATAAATTGCAGCAGCAAACAGATTCCTAGCATCACAGACTTACTATTTCTCTACAGAAAACTAACCACAGAGCGAAGAAAAGTATGTTACAAGTTGAGTCTTACTGGTCTAAGCCAGTTGTAATTAAAGGGCTTCACACTAAAAATGAAGAGTTGATTGGATGAGAAAACTAGAGATTCTCCAGCTTCCATGCTACTTTGCATGAGAAACAGGTCAGAGCACCACAGCTAGGATGGATGATAGTGAAGGTCACAAAGGAAGGGTGATAAAAGGGCAACAAAGAAAAGCAAAGGGCTAGGTCTACAAAGGTTATATACCAGCATTATCTTACTACCTTACCTCCGTTTATTGCTCAAAATACTTTGGGAAATTTCTTCCCTGCTGGCTGTTA
This sequence comes from Phasianus colchicus, assembly GCF_987193195.1. NCBI lineage: Eukaryota > Metazoa > Chordata > Aves > Galliformes > Phasianidae > Phasianus > Phasianus colchicus. Next base: position 3,907,693 of record NC_143438.1, read on the forward strand.
CTGCTTTGTAAACTTCTGATAAAGAATAGCATATTTATCTTTGATACTTTTTCATATGTATCTTTCCACCTATAGTTTTTTATAGTTTTACTTTTTTCCTCCCCGAAGTGCAAGTAGTCCACATCTTTTAAAGCATACATTAAATAAAGGGCCAAGATGCTGTATGACAATCACTGACAACAGTAAGTATACACAATCATACGCTTTGAACTCCAAAACATGCTATAGTATTCAGGAGAAGATTGCTATCCCAATTTATTATCTGTATGATTTATCATACTACATTTTAAAATATCATATCTGTGGAAATTCAAGGAAGTGTTAATGTACAATGCAGTGCCCAAGCCAGCCCCATGCAGCTTCTATTTTGCACTAGGGAACACATCCATTGTATCACATTAGTATTTTTAAACTAATCAAGAGCTACCACTTACATAGATAATAACTATCCCTAAATGGAGCAAGAAAAAGACTGCCTCTAAATGCACTGCATAACGTAGTCACTCAGAATACAAAATTGATATTGAGGAATACAATTGTACCTACAACAACACTTAGAATAAAGTAGAGCAGATTCTACCAACTCTTACCCTTTCAAATGCACCTCAAATCAACAGAATCATACTGAGGCAAAAGAAGTTTGGTAAATCCCACTCAAGAAAAATCAACTGCTTATACCCACTGATTCACAGAACATATCTTTGCAATGTGGTCACTTTGCAGCTGCTAAATACACATCCTGACAGATGGTAGGAATCAGTACAGCTCTAAGTGAGAGATGAGAAAGCTGGAGCTCTGACTGGTATCAAATTGATTTTCTCTCTTCCTCCCAAGTCCCAGAGAGGGTTTTAAACCAGCAAAATATTTTACCTTACAAGGCAGATGGTGGCACTTGACAAGACACAGATGCTGCTTTCAAACACTGACAAAAAAGGGTAATAAATATAAAAGCATAATGATCATACAACTTGTAGATTACATGTACACAGAAGTTCTAGGACATTAGTAATCCCAGGCCGTCTTGGATGAAAAGTCCCTGTAAGATGCAATTAGAAATATTTCTACCATGAAGCTTTCCTTACTGAACTTTTCACCGGTGACATCCAGTTTGGATCTACCTAAGATGTTCCTCTTCTGACCTGCAAGTGTTGACAGTGACAGATTAAACATTCACAGCTGGCTGTTTTCTGCTGTCATCTCCAGTCTACCATAGATTTGTCATCAGCAGGCAGGAACACTGCAGTGACTTACAGAGAGTGACTGTAAGTGACAGTGCACTGCACAAACGGTGACTGTAAGTCATAAACTTTCACCTATCCTAGAAGAAAGATTACAGCTCTACAGAATCACACCAAATAGATGCAAGGAACAGTTCTGTACCTCCATGACAGGACATACATCTTTATTCTTTGGCAGAAAAGAGGTCTGCCAAGTCACTTCAACTGAATCATAGGACACAAGAAGCAGTGTCAGCTTGCAGCAGAGAAGGTTTAGATTTTACACTAGCAATTTTCTTCATTGAGTGGGCAGTTGAGCATTGGAACAACCATCTGCAACATTTACTCTTCAGTAGTCAATGAAAAGAATAGTGGGTATCTTCATCAGAAATGGCAACACTGGTTTTAAGGAAAAAAGCAACACACAGGAGCAGGTATTACAGGCAAGAGGTACTTCGAGCTATTTACTATAGATTGCAGTTAATCATTTGTAAGCCTCTTTAAACACAGTCTTGAATTCTTGCCCTTTAGTGAAACTGCAGTGTATCAGCATACCAAGTATGTACTAATATAAATACCATTTTTTACAAAGCAACTGTTTGCAAATTACATATCACATAGCTACTTATTTAGAAATAAATTTTTCTCTGGACTTATAAATAATTATGAGGCCTGCTCTGAAAGTAATGCCCCTAATTTTATTATGTTGCTCCATGACATCAGAGGTGGATGTTGGTGGGATGGCAGTAGAGGCTGAACCTCCTCGCAGATATTCCATTACATTTTGTTGCTGTGATGGCAGCGGAGGGGCTGAATTCCTCCATGTGGGAAAAAAAATTGCACTCACTGATATCTTCAACATTTGCAGAACATTTATGGAGACCAAACAGTGGATGGGAGCACAGTGAGGCAGTAGTTGGTGCACTTCAACAGGGCTGACAGCAGGTCACCTGCACTAGTGCAGACTTCTATGAGTGCAGCATGCAGGCTTTTGTTCATCGCTGGCAGCAATGCATAGTTAATGGCGATGACTATGTTGAAAAATAGTGTTTTGTATGTGAGAATTTACTCCATCAAAGAGTGTTATTTCACTCTCCGTATCTGTTGTAGTTTCCATGGAAATAAATAGGAGACATTACTTTTTGAACAACTTATGTACAAATAAACTAAATTATTCCATAGCAAAGAGGCAACAGCAGTGAGAGATAAAGCATTTGTGCATAGCTAGCACAAGAAAAGAAAGAGGGGAAAATTTTTTTTAATGCATGTATCAGCATTAACACGCTTTTTATTTCTCAAGTGTGGACCCTCTCAGTATGCACCATGATTAGATATTATCCCTTTGCATAGCAATCCTAGCACATTTTACTCTCTTGTTCTTGCACTTCCCTAATACTCAAGCAGCCTCCCATGCCAGGGGCAAAAGAAGTTACTGGTGGATATGGTCTTCCAGATCTCTGACAGCAAAGGTGCAGAAGACTGAGTGATTCTAAAACTACTGCCCAACAGATGGAATGCTACTTATTCCTACTTATTCCCTTTGATTTAATTGGCATCCAGAGTACAACCTGCACAAAAACACTAGAAGAACAAACAAACACGTAAAACCAAATTTTTGTGATACATGTCTGCCTGGGGAAATTCTTCCTTCTGTAATACAGTTTCAATAGGTTAAGGATAGAAAGTGATTTAATATACAAATAATTATAATTAAGCCCTATTTATTGGCTTCCATCTTGATATATCTGAGCAAATATGATATATCTGAACAAATATTTCTTGTGTAACTACATGCAAATTCTGTATTGCTTGGACCTGTGTGGCTTTTTCAGAGATTTTTTCAAAGTAAAAAAGCAAGATTTTTGTAAGAAATCAAACTAAAAGCAGTTATGTTACATGGTTTTTACATCCACAGTGACAGTATAAACCCCTGCATTCCCTACCTCATTTTATTGAAAAAAAATCCCAGTGATTACATTTAAAAGACTCCTTTTGACCTAGTAAAAATCCTCATCTGATTTTGCCAGGGAATTCAGGAGAAAAAAAAACTGAGGATGCAGTTACAAATACAGAGCAAGCTCTGAAGTTGTGCCCTCATGGCTCATTCCCAGTTTTTCCTATCCACAGCCTGTTGCTGGCATTAGTGCTCATGCTGTTGCAATGGCAGGTTATCTCAGGAAGCTGATAATGACAAAGATTAACCTTGAAAGTCATCTCTTCAGACCAGACCAGCTCCCAGAACTGGCTTACAGTATGGTCCTGTAATCAACGCTGGCTCAGGAGCAGGAACACAGTAACTGAGATTTGGCTTACACTACAGCAAAGCCACACAGAAAGGATCTGTTTTAATCCTTCCTAGACCACACATTATCCTCAACATACCATTTCTTAGCTCTAGCACTTGCTGTTTTAAAGCAAGCTACCAATGCTGTGACAGAAACGTATTCCCCTGCTCCCCCATGGTGGTTTGGCAAGCAGCTGATGGCACAGCCATTACATCACTGCAACAGCCAAAAATGGTACTAAAGCATCTTTATGGCAGGGAGCAGAAACATCACACTTCCGTGACATTATTACCAAAAAAAAATCTTATTTTTTAACAAATTTTGATACAGATTGGATGTCAACAAAGCCATCTGTGGAAAATAAATTAGTTACAGCATTATCAAAGTGAACTGAACACTAATAGGAAATTCCTACTAAGCATATTTTCATTTCAGTAGATGATGTTCTTGACAGCAGAATCTCTTGGTTTGTTCCATTCAATTTTTGGATTTTATAGACTATACACACATACTTCTCTTTTTCATAAGGGGTACTCCCATGACACCACGGAAATACATTTCATTACTTAAATTATATTTCTTCTTCATGATTACATTACCTTTAGCAGGATGAAGGTCATGATCTCAAGGCTACGTTAGTGTTCCCTGACCTTTCTAGTCAGCTTCCAGGAGATAACCTACAGACACTATCATGTTTAATTTAACCTTGTCATGATCTGTGCCCTCCTTCCATGTCAATGCTGATATTTGATTCCTGGTCAAAACACCCAGGGGAGGCAACTCAACAGGAACACACTGTCCCCAGCAAACAAACCCAAGATGTACACTCCCACCAAAGCCAAATGAAAAGTTTCTTCTGATTCAGTTGCTTGAGGATCAGAGAACTGTAAATGTTTCAATAAGGACAGAGTGGGAACATAAACTGGAAGAAGAGAAATCTTTTGGCAACATCTGTAATCTCAAATCACATTTCTGAACCAAAGCTAAGTCAGCTATGAAAACTACTGAAAACAAGGCCTCTTTTTTCTGAAGTTCATCCAGTCTAGTTTTCCAAATACGCAGTTCAAGTAAAAGCATAATTCAAAGAAATAAATCACCATAATTTAAGATGCAGAATACTTAGAAAAAAAACAATAATTTGGCAATTCCTTCCTGTAGCAACAGGAGAGCATAATCAATCATAAAACAGCACCACAATATTCTACCAAGATGCCTCAGAAGTATCTTTAAAAGCAAAATAAATACTTATTGAACTAATTATGAGAAACATGTACATTTCCTTTTGGATCAGTTAATATACTGCATACAACAGCTGTTCACAAGTACCTTCCAAAAGACACACCACACTATTCAAAGACTACCCAGAAACAATGAATTGCTGTAAGTATCAGTGAAACCACAGAAGAAAATAACGGATAGGTTTAGAGACTGGCTACCATGACAAAACAATATACTGTTTCTTGTGAAAGCCTTACATCTAATGGGCAACATACTTCAGAACAAAAGCCATAAGAAATGAGAAGCTGTTAACTTCAAGAGTTACTACACAGAGTTATAAAGCTCGCACTGATATGAAATTCAGAGCAGATCATAGTGGAAGAAAGTCACTGGACATGAGCCTGAATTTCAGCTTGAATCTAGAATCTAAGAACAGCACATCTCAAAGCTATGATATGCAGCAAACAAACTTTTTTTTCCTTAACAAAATGTGCAGCTTCCTCCTCATACTTTTGTTTTCTGAAAGTAACACTCAAGGCCCACTATGGCTGGAATCCCATAAACAACTTACTGCCAGAGATTGGTAAGTTACACATGCTTGAATCCACACCTTGTGACTGAGCTGGGCTCAGAAAGGAACATTCAAGATTGGATTTACTATATATAACTATATAACTATGCACAGTATAATGAATTCATGAAAACATAGCATGCAATGATAACATTCTCCCCCTGCTCTGTATCATTTAGTATTAGAAGAAGGTGATTCATTTGAAATAAGTACAAAGATAACTGCAAAATAAGCAGCTAGTAGAGGTCTACAATGAATTGCAAACAACGTATTTTGGTTTGAAAGAAGTACAATTATTTCTTTAACAGAAAGCTCCCATCATCGCCAGAACGACAAATTTTTAAACAGTGTTGAAATTACACATCTATGGATGAATGAGGCCCCATCCTCTCCCTTGGTGCTTTGACATTCTCTACAGCCTGGGCTCTTTATACCCACAGACCTGTCTTCTCCCATCCAGCCCCAATTTGGTCCAAATTATTTGAAGATGTACTTTAAAGTGACACCTAACAAAGCTTAACACACAAAAATATAACGTTTCTCATGACAAAGCTGTACTAAAACAAAGATCTGCTTTCATGGCCTGCTTACGTGCATGAAAATTCATTCCCTGAACTGGATTTTGCCTTGCAGAACAGAATTCCCATTTTAAACTGAACTGTACCTCTCTCTGCTACAGCTTTTATTTCAGGTTACTCTAGAAGCATACAAGGTCAGTTCACATACATGCATAATTTAACAGAAACTAAGAAGTTATGTATAACTAATAATCATCGTTAGAAATGTATCACATATCAGTTAGTTAAGCTCACCTCTTTATCCATACTCTCTAAATCCTCTTTACATAGGGTGTACAGGGGCATTGTCTCAGACATACTTGGCTGGCGTTTTCGCTTAGATGGACCAGGTTGCTCTTCATTTTCAGTCACTGGTAGGTCTTCTTCAAAGATCTGCTGCTGGTGTGGTTGAACAACTCTGAAAAATTTCAGGGGTCTCACATAAGAAAGGACTGCTTGATTTATAACTTGTCTAGAAATAAAATCCCATATACAGTTTATGACTGAATATGTATGACTTCATTTAAAAGGCTTTGATGTTCATCAACTCAATAGAAAGAAAGATCAAGTCTTTCAATAACACTGCTTTTATTTTCAGTCCTATAGCATAAGGTCTTATTTTGACACGATATTTACTCTCATCTTCCCATTTATTTCGTAAACATCAAACCTTTCCTGAAATTTAGAGCTTTATTAGCTGGAGATGTGTTGCCCTCAAAAGTACTTCAAGGTTGGTACTCAAAATTTGTCCTTCGTTTGACACACTCATCATTTATGAAACAACTCTTACATTCCTTTCTTATATTTCTCCTGATCCTACATTGTGTTTTCTTTAGTCTTAAACTATACTTTTCTAGTTCTCAACCTCTCAGACAAGAAATCTGCAAGTAGAGACCTCATTTCTGTGGCTTCAATCTTCAAATACTTCCCAGATGCTAAAACTACGTAAGATGCAAAACAGACCGTATTTTGTTTGAGTTTGTGTATTTAGATAAATCAGTACTTTCAACTTGAATAGTATTATCTCCTTAATTACTGTATTTAACCATATATACAGGTAGAAAAATGACAGAATGGATAAAACAATAACTTCATGGGAATTGCTATATAATGGCAATAAAATGCTTGACGATAATTAGAACAGCAGCAGACATCCATCTTTGAGTTAACTTTTCTCATCCATTACTACCTAGCTAATTAAGACTTGCAGAAGCTATAACTGCTATGCAGAACTTTTACCTACAGATATCGAGTTTATCACCACACTAACCTCCAGAAACACATCACAGCAGCTCAGCACAGCCCAGGGTCACATTCAAAAGATCTCACAGTCAGAAAGAGCTCCTGTGTCACAAATTCTTTACGCAAGCTAGAAGATTGTATGTGTGGAGAACAATTAGCACACAGTTTAAAAGGAGCCGTATATCTGAAATCTCAAGCTGTTTTGAGCTGTAGCCACCAGGTGAGACACCAGTATCAAGCTGTGCATGACAGAGATGGCAATTCAGAAAGCAGAGAACACAGTACCTGCTGGCAGGTTTCAATGCAGCATGGCTGCTTATTTTCAAGCTTGTGTTTTCATGCTCTAAAGCTGTTTCTTCAACAACAGCTCTATGCAAAAAAAAAAAAAAATTCACCCTATGACCAAATATGCCTTAAAATTATGTAAATTCAGATACATGAGATACAAAACCATTTCTCCTATCACAAATTTAACAGCTTCATGAGAATGCCATATAAATAAGACGACTTCCTTCTGCATCAGTATTTCATGAAGCCTGAAGCTGTTGATGATAGAGCTCCTTTTGAGGACTTGTATTTCCTAATAAGTATGCTTCCTTCCTGCCAATGCCCATGGACAGATACAGGACATGTGAATTCATATTTTAAACTGGGGAGAGGACAACACAATGACTTAAGTCAATTGCTTTTTTTGCCATGAACTGCATTGCATGCTACAGAAGATGTACAACTCAACACTACTCAGTCCCACAGCAAAAATTAGTTGCATTTTGTCTCTTGAATACACTAGAATTTCCTATGAGGAAAAAAAAACCCAACTTAGATGTTGTATAAATGGATGAACCAAGCCTTTTTTTCTGTTAAGAATTTTTAAATACAGTTTAACAGCTGTATCTCTCCCCCTCAACTAAAACTTTCCCTTTAAGACTACATATATTTTTGGTATTAAGTTCCTCTGCCTGGGCAATCATTTTCATTCTTAAGAGGAAAAAAACCATACAGTATACCACTGTATTTTCCAAAAGGGTCGTTAACAATATGCTTGCTATATCTTTTTAATATTTACCCTAGCCAAGAGAAAGATAGTGATGCTATTCACATTGCTTGTAAAGCAGTGAATGGAAAAATGAAAGATACAAGCCTCTTACCAACTGTAGTAACACGTCAAGTTTGACCATGTCAAGCATTATATACTTGGATTATATGCTGCAGGCAGCCAAGCAGATTTTTTTAGACTAGAAAAAAATCTGATCTATTTAAGAACACAATCGTACTGATGACAGAACTCCTTCTGCAGTATCTGCATCATTGTATTCTTGTTTATATACCTTGAATACTTTGGAGAACATCACCCTCACCTCAAATGTTGGTAAAAGGAGGTACTATTTAGCACCTTTATTGAATGAAATCTGTATTGACAGTTTAATTCAGGAGATACTGCATTCCAAGATTTATGCAGAGCAGTAACATGCACCAATAATACAAGTCCCAGGTTAGTCCTGGAAGACTCCACCACTGGTTAAAACAGTCAAAAATCCATTATACACACATGGATCAGCTGTAAATAATGGTATTAGCAGCTTCTAAATGCTTGTCACATTTTTCCATTATTTTCCAACAGCTACTAGGAAAGAAATACTACATAAAGTACTTCAAAAGGCAATACAAAACAAAGACCTCTTTGAGGTTTATGACAAACATTTATATTTTAGCAAAGACATTTATCAAGATTTGCTTTTTCATTTGTTATGTAGATTGTAATTAAAGAACATACAAATGCAGGAATTTACATTTCTTACCAGATTAGATTTATGAGCACTTTTTCAGAAGTAAATATGGATATATTTAACCCTATATGGGTTAGTTGGTACTTGCTAGTCTTACAGGTAGAGCTACATACATGTGTCTGAGAAGTCTACGAGAAGGCTGAGTTCAACACTTGTGGAAATAATAAGCATCTTAATATTCCCACTGACAGAGCACTGAGGCCAAGCATTGTTGTGAAAAGGTTAAACAAAATATTGACATTCCATTCACTCAATTTGGTACTTCATGTTTTTGTTGTCAAGATTGATAACATTAGGTAAGAAAAACTGTAATACTGAGCATGCAAGTTAGACATTAAATTTTGTAACTTGTGATTTTTTCACTTTAATCTAGTCCAAGAAGCCACCTGCATTTCTTCTCATGGATAACACTGAATTACACACTTCACAAGTTGTCACCACTTTAAGTGCTTTCCATACTTCTGACAGAATACTCCTCATAGTATGAAAGTGCAAATTGTTGGGATACATGTGTTGAGAAAGCTCTTACACAGGTTATTAAAAAAGAAATCCACCCTTGCTGCTCTCCAACAGGAAAAAGAGATCAATTGCCAACTGTCAGTAATAATCAAGAATTTCCAGTACAGCCACAAATTCTTTGCTGTCCTTCTACTTTGACTACAACAGCCATGACAAAAAGCAGGTATTTACATCTCATAGAACCGAGCAGTGTCCAAATCTACATCTAGCACACAAAAAGACAAATAAGTTTAAAAAAAATCATGTGTAGTTCACTGGAGCTGATTTCACTATAAAGTAGCTATTTCAACCAGTCATATTCCATTTTGAATTAATTTCTTTGTGGAATTCAAGTTGAATAAGAATGCTGAATCCAAAATTAAAAAACAAGAACTGAAACAGGAAATTCTATTCAGATAATTCAGAGCACTTCTTAATAAGCAGTCTTGCAACTAATTATTTCCAAAACTCTATTCTTAGAGTAAAAGATTAAATATTGTTGTTATATGTGACTACTATTTATTTCTACAGTGGTTTCATTGCATGCCAGAAGAACTGTTATTGCCTGTTGTCTGAAATTGAGAATCCATTGAAATTTTTAGAAATTAACAGAGAACATTACTGCAGGCTTTAACTGCACACCCATGACAGAAGCAACTGAAAGCATCAATTCAAAAACTCGTATCCGCAGCATTAGAAAAAAATAATACGTAAAGTCTGTGAAGATACAAGATGCGTTGCCCTCTATGTAAAAGTGCTCTAACATCACCTCTCTGAAGTGCTACACTAAGCTTTATTCTTTTTTTTAAAGCTCCATAAGCCGTTTAATACTTCAGAAAGAAAGGACACGATGGCAGTAACTGTGCTTTAGCTATTGCTCAGAACAGAGCAAAACTGTTCATACTCAGCTTTTTATTACTTGTTTACAGCCTTGGTGTTCTGTCTATACCATATGTTCTATCCATTAAAATTACTCAAAATAGTACTCGGTGACTGATCTCCACAACCCTTATCAAGGTATTCCTTGTAACTACAGACAGATAAGTGACAGATACAGACATACCCCAATTCAGGCATAATCGCTGGCAACCGAGAAATTTTACCACTGGAACCAAATTATTAGGAAATGACAATGAAAATACTGATTATTTGCCAGCATAAGAAGGCTGTGAAGATGATCAGAGGGCTGAAGCACCTCCCCTACGGGTACAGGCTGAAAGCATTGGGGCTCTTCAACCTGGACAAGAGAAGGCTCCAGGAAGAACCTTCTAGCAGCTTTCCTGTACCTGAAGGGGGCCTACAGGAAATTTGGGGAAGAACTTTTTATGAGGACACAGTGACAGGACAAGGAGAAATGGTTTCAACCTGGAAGAGGGTAGATTTAGACTAGATATTAGGAGGAAATTCTTTACTGTGAGGGTGGTGAGACACTGGAACAGGTTGCCCAGCAAGGTTGTGGATGCCCCCTGGTTTTCAAGGCCAGGCTGGATGGGGCTTTGAGCAACGTCCCTCCTATAGCAGGGGGCTGGAACTAGGTGATCTTAAAGGTTCTTCCCAACCCAGATCATTCTGTGATTCCACAATTCACTTTCTTAAATTAAACCATCTCAGCCCTGTGCACTGGCAGCCAAAACTGCTGAAATGAAATAAAACAAGGGAGTGGGAAGGAGATGCTATCTCACTGCATCCTCAAAGCATTTGGGGTTCTGAGAAACTGAACTAAGATAACAGTTGATTTTTAAGGTTCTCTAAAACTCAAGATATGTCAGAATTTGATTGTTTCTCTCTCTTCCCATAAAAAGATTAAATGAAAAGACTCTGTGTTAAAGAAAAAAGGTTGTGTGTGTGGACATAACTTTTAAGTTGTTGCAAACATAGAATGAGCATCAAAACTTTTACTTTATAAAGCGATTATTAATATCAATGTAAGCCATCTAAAAAGCATCATGACAACTGTAAACACATACAACCCTATTGACACTAGACAACCTCTTTTCCACAAGAACTGGCAAACAAAAGCCAGAAGCTTTTCTGGATACATACACAGTATATCTACATACTTGGTGTCCTTTGCAGATGACATGAAACTGGCAGAAAGTGCTGATCTGCCTGGGGGAAGAAAGGCCCTACAGAGGGATCTAGACAGGTTGGACTGCTGGGCTGAGCCCAATGGGATGAAGTTCAACAAGACCAACTGTCTTCTGTCCTGCACTTCAGCCACAACAACCTCATGCAATGCTACAGGCTTGGGACAGAGTGGCTGTTAGACTATAGAAGAAGTGTACCTGAGGGCACTGTTTGATGCTTTACTGAACATGATCCAGCAGTGTGCCCAGGTGGTCAAGAACGTCAGTGTCATCCTGGCTTGTACCAAAAACAGTGTAGCCAGCAGAAGCGTGGAAATGATCATCCTTCTGTACTCAGCTCATTGCACGTTGAATACTTTGCCCACTTTTGGGCCTCTGCTTACAAGAAAGACTCTGAGACCCTGGTGTATGTCCAGAGGAAGGCAACAAAGCTGTGAATGGTCTGGAGCACAAGTCTGATGAAGAGTGGCTGAGGGAGCTGGGATTGTTTAGTCTGGAGAAGAGGACGCTCCGGGGAGATGTTACTGCTCTCTGCAACTTCCTGAAAGGAGGTTGTGGTGAGGTGGGAGTTGGCCTCTCTTCCTATGTAACTAGCAATAGGGCTAGAGGGAATGGCTTTAAGTTGCACAAGGGGAGATTCAGGTTGGACATTAGGAATAACTTCTCCAAAAGAGTGGTCAGGTGCTGGAACAGACTGCCCTGCGAGGTGGTAGAGTCACCAACCCTGGTGATGTTCAAGAGATGTTTACATGTTATATTGAGGAACATGGTTTAGTGGGAAATACTGATGATAGCTCGGTGGTCAGACTGGATCATCTATAGGAGGTCTTTTCCAATCCTAGTGATCTATGATTCTTTAAAATTTCTTCCTATTCATTTAACATATCATAGTGATAAAATATAGACTCCAAAGACAGTTGGAAAAGAGCTGAAAACATGTGTCTCCACAAACAGACTGAAAAAGCCCCTTGTGTTCCCAGAAACAATATAAAAACATGTCTATAAAAACATGGGAAAAAAACCAAAAAACACCAAAAAAATAGGCCAAAATAATTTAGCTACAGGTATTGAAAGAAAAAACATAATAAGCTACTCTACTGTACAAAATCTTTAGAAATGATACACCTCAAAGGGCATGGGGTAGAGAACTTTGCATTAATGATTCTATTTTTGTAGTTGATTAACTGGATTGCTTTATAGCAACTGTTTTACTCTGATCACATCGTAAAATGGAATTTTCATCACATTTTGCAAAGATAAGTGCTTAGCCTACAGCCAGACACTTCTTTACCACTGGTGTCAAGATGACCTGCTAAACTGTTAGCATCCAGAAAACAAGGTGTCTTACACAGGTACTCAGGAATACATTTCAAATATTTTATGCATCCATAAGAAAGAAATGTTGCTTTTGTTGCGTAACCAAACCCACATGTTTTGACAAAGTCTAGAAGCTAGACTTACACTTCAAAAGCAGGCCTCCTCCTGCTTCCAAGGTCTTGAGTTAGTGCTGCTAGGATTACTAGTATGTAGTCATATGGCTATACTAAATAATACTCAATTAACTACAATCTTCTACCACTTACATTCTTCAAAACAGATATCTATGACATCTGAAAGTATTATTAGACAAGGAAGATTTTTTTTTTTTAACCAACAAAAGCCAAATCCCATGAGATATATCACACAGAAAAAAAAACCAACCTCCTCCCAGCTTTCCCCCAAACACAGAGTACACAAGCTACACACTGCATTTATTTCTTACAGTTTCTACATACCTGTATGAAGCACAGTAAGCATCTACAATTCTAGGATCCTGATTTCACTTCAGCTGACTATTCTTTCTTTCATTTCCTTCAGCTAATTGTTTAAAGAGTCCATCCTTTTTAGAAAGCAGAAAACTAAAGCAAAGATAACCACGTGATCAAAAGCAAAGATGATCAGTTTAAATTTCCTACAACATCTGAAAACATAGTTGAAATGGCTATGCTTTATATACCTGAAGGATGAGTGTTCACCATGGACAGGTAAGGCGATGGGAGGAGCTGGAGACTGGATGTACATAGACTGGCCAGATGTTTGAGAGCCTTTTCTGATTAGTTTTCCAGTGTTAGGATCATAAAGCCGAACTTCAGGACCGGGTTGAGACTTGGGATGGATGGGTGTTGGGTGAAACAGAGCTGTCTGAAATGTGCTGTGTGTATCAGGAAACGTGGCAGGGCTATTTTCTCTGTTGGATGAAATACAAAAAAAAATTGCTTTAATTTAAATGGACTACCTAAGGAGAACGTAAGAAATGTGCATTCCTTTTTCCCTTTATAAAGGGAAAAAAAAAACAACCATTGCCTGGAAGACTTCTGAGGAAACATTCCCTTCCCCACCTCCCCCCCTATTAAAGTCTCACTGAATTTAAAAAAAAAAAGCAGGACAATTTCATACTTATGTTATTAAAACATAATCCGAAATGTTGTCTTAAAGTTACTGAAATTGCTTCCACATGGAAACAACTACACTACCAGAATAACAATCTGCACATATGTAACAAAGAAAAAAGCATACTGTGTCATATCTTAGCATCTGCACTTCAGCATGGTTCTGAGCCAAAATAAACATGTAGCATTAATTTGCAAATTCCCCAAATTCATTTGTTAAAATACTAAATCTGATCACTCTGCTGCATTTTATAACATTTTAAAATTATTAACAGAAATAAGCAGATTAGTCTGCAAACTATCCAAGTAAAATTAATTGCCACAAGAAAAAGAAGCAAAACAGCTCATTAAGAATAAACAACATCAGATAAAATAGCATGCTGAGCACTAGGAAACTAATGCTACAAAAAAAAAACACAATTACACTATTTCTAAAGAAATAGCAAAAGTGTGACTAGTAAAGTATTTTCATTAAGATAGATGTATAAGTCACTGAAGTTTTAGGGGGAAACATACAAAGTTAAGATATATTTTATTTGAAACAAAGTGGGAAAAATTATCATTGTGTTTCCATGAAATAGAAAAATAAAATCAGAAAAGTCAGAGTGGCTTAGTTAGGAGATCTTAACAATCATCCAGTTCCAACACCCCTGCTATGAGCAGGGTTGCCAACCACTAGATCAGGCTTCCCAGAATCCCATCCAACCTTGCTGAATGCCTCCTGGAATGGGGCATCCACAACTTCTCTGGGCAACCTGTTCCTGTCACTTACTACCTTCTGAGTAAAAAATAAATAAAAAAAAATAGAAAGTTACCTAACATCTAACCTAAATCTACCCTGTTTTAGTTTACAGCCATTCCCCCTTGTCCTTTCAGTATCAAACTGTAAAAAGTCAGTCCCCTCCTGTTTGTAAGCTCCCTCCAAGAACTGGAAGGCCACAATGACATCTCCCCAGAGTCTTCTTTTTTCCCCACCTAAACAAGCCCAACTCCCTTAATCTTTCTTCATACAAAAGGCAGCTCTTTAATACCTTTGTGGCCCTCCTTCGGACCCACTCTAGCTGCTCTACCTTTTTCCTCTACTCAGCTGCCCAGGCTTGGACACAGTACTCCAGACAGGGCTTATAAGGACAAAGCAGACAGGGACAATCATCTCTCCCTGCTGGCTGCTCCTTTTTTGCTGCAGCCCAGGATGCCACTGGCTAAAATGGGTACAAAGTCCTACATTCACTTACCTAGAAATAAAGAAAACTATCAAGCAAGTTGCTGTCCAGATTATTGGCAGTTACTACTAGTTTTCTAGTAGAAATAATCTCTGAATTTGATTAAACAAGCTAATACTACTTTTTAAAAACAAATGTTCTAATCAAGCCACACATTCACAGTTTATCACCCATCTGATAAGTGACCTTACTCTCAGTGTTTCTGCTTTTGCTGTCTTTGGTATATATGAAGTGATTACACAGGCACATTTTGCCCTCATAAAGGAAATCTCTAACTTGCTCAAGTCATTCAATCATACTTAAAGGGAAGATCCTTTGATAGGCTTGCAAGCTGCAATTAGTGTGAGTTTATCTAAACAGACCAAATGGAGAAGTGGTACATCGTTGCAACTTATTTTAGCCCTGTCACTTTCCTCACTAGGTCTGCCCTTCAGCTTCCTCTGCGTTAGTATAGTTTTTCACTGTTCCTTCAATTTGGTGGCATTCAAGTGCATGCATAATTTTTAACCCCTTCTCCTTCAACATACCTTATTATCGCCAAACTTCTTGTTCTCTAACTACTACCTTTCTTCCAGTTTTTGCTATCTTCACATATTCCCCTTTACGTTTTTTTTCCCCACCCTCACCTCGTCTCTCTCCTTTTCTTCATTACCAAGTGTCAAGAAAAAATACAATACTTTACCAACTTCTCATGTTATGGGAGCATACAATAGATTTTATTTCTTGATTTGTCAACATGAATGCTCCCAAACCTTGGTGGCATTTCCTGTGTTACGTGAGTGAGCTAACAAGGTCAACTGCTCCAGCTGAAGTAGCTAACAAAAACTGCTGAAGAAACTAACAGCACCACTGATTTCTCCTAATGCTGATATAAGCTGGACTGCCTCTCATTAGAAATTTTCAGTTTAAGCATCATAGAAATAGACAAAAACAGTTCTCATAAACTTGTAAGCATTATACAGTATACTGGGCTTGTCAGAAACTGGTCTGAATAGTCTGTTTTCATACTCTGCTCCCTCAAAGTTGCATTTACCTGTGTGTTTTGATGTAGTCATCCTTCAAGGGAAACAGCTGTTCCTCGACCTTGTCCCAGCGCTCCAGGCAGCTCCACAACCAGTCAGGGTTTACAACATGGAGGTCTTTGCAGTCCTGAGCTTGTCGTACTTTTTCTGTGCCTATTATGAAGTTAAATGTAACATTACAATATTCCTAGGTATATACACAAGACAGTTTTAAGTACAAACTGGTTTATGAAAAATATTTCTTGCCACCAATCCTTAAAGAAGTAAATAAAAAACAAGATCTCCAAGAAAACAATTTTAACTAGTACAAGTGAGATTCTGCATGACATGTGATACAGTCCAACTCAATCTGCGTGGGGAACTGGCACAGTGGAAGTATTCTAAAATTAATCTGTCCAGAAATGTAGAAACTTTGTATGTTAACTAAATAAACAACCTAAAGTTTTGCATTTCATCTCCTTCACTTGTATTTGTCAGAACCTAAGCAGCAATGGCTCTTCAACACTGCTAAAGACTAGGAATAACTTACCACACTAACCTTCTTATGCAAAGTCCCCTACACATACTTTTTTATGGTACAACACACTGCCATTTAACAGCCATCCACTTACTCCATCTATTTTACAGAAGCAAGGTCAAAGCAGATAAGTAGGTTATTTAGTGCCAGAGGGGAACAACAAACATGAAGTTACACATGGCTAGCAGAAAGTCCATATGAAACTATTCACAATGCAGCACGTAAGCAACAACTGATCACAAATTCCAACCTCCAGAGAAGCCACCATAAAAGAAACTGTAATGTTGAAACAGATCTTTGCCAAGAAGCTTCAGAACTAGTGAGTAAAAACAAGCCAATAAAATAAAAGGTGAAACTGACCCTGAAGTCTGGCTGTCCAATGCATTTCTTCCTTACATTTGACTAGGTGGAAGACAGATAGATAAATGAATGAACAGTGGTATTTGTTTCATATTTATGAGAGGTCTACAGAAGGACTTAATATTTGGAGATAAAGTTATAAAACTTGCTAAGTTGTTAAATATATAAGCTCTATAGAAAAAAGAAAAACCACCATGATTCTGACCTGCTGTGTGCCTCAATTGTAGCAGCTTTACACTACAGAGTCTATTATAGTTGAGAATTTCTTAGAATTTCAGAGAGACCTATATAAGATGAACAAAGATACAAGACAAGAGCTATTACAGAAATTGTACTGAAATCAGGTTCATAAACAAAAATTTCAAGAAAAACAACAAAACCGAGACACTTGTTAGAAGTTTAGGTATTTGTGCCTGGTATTCAATATTGAATCAGATATTAGACATGACTAGCCATGCTGTTCTTCTTATAACAACTCTGGAGCTGACAGAACACAGTGTACATAGGTCACTCCAAAAGTAATGCTTCTTACTTATGTCCATAGAAACTACAACAGATAAAAAATAGGTATAGGAATTAACACTACCTGAGTGAACAAATTCTCAGCTCAAAATACTATTATTCAACATACTGACCACCAATAGCTATGCATTCTCATCAGCCACGAGCAAGAACCTGCATGCCATGCTCATAAGAATCCACATGGCTGTCCTGAACCATAACTTGTCTTTCACATCACTGTCACCACAGTTGAAACACAACACACCACCACTGCCTCACTGTGCTCACATCCACTTGTTTGGTCTCCAGAAACATTCAGCAAACATCCATCATTTTTTTCTGCGTGGAAGAATTAAATTGCACACCTCTGCTTCATATACACTTCCATCTCAGATGGCACTTTGTCAGACTGCCCCTCTGCTGCCATCTGTCACACGGCCACAAAACAGTGGTGAAAAGATCCAACCTCTACTGCCATACCACCAACATCCATTTCTGATGTTGTAAGGATAGCGGTAGCAGATATAGCTGCTTTACATCAGTTTCTGATCACCTAAGAAAGGTAGAGGTCACAATCTGGTAATAAAGAAGGAACTGCCCCTTTCCAAGAATCAGGGCTTGCCTAACACACCAAAGAAGGCAATCTCAATAGAGATGCTTCTCTTGTGGCTGTCAGCCCTTTAATGAGGTTAGGGAGGCATAGGCCCAAGGTCCATCCCTTCTAGTCACAGAGGTGAATCACTTCCACCTGTGCTCCCAGGGCCAGCTATACCCCTTCATGAGGTACTCAATCACTGGTTCAGGTCATGAGCTAAGAGTTTCCATTGGACATAATAAATAGGAGGCATTATCTTCAGAGCAACCCTTGCAGAATAACGAGTGTGATTTCTCTAATAAGCATACAGAATAGTTAACCAGAGTTGTGGTGAACATGTTCCAAGCATGATCCATCTGAATAAAAGCTTTTCTACTTCTGTTGCACATCTATTTCTCCAACTCAAGATACTGCTGCTCCTTTTGAACTGCATCAGGAGGAGGAGCACCAAAACTACTAAACACTTACTAGATAAAATGAGGTGAAGGTGCATGAGAAGACAGCTTCCTCAAGATATTCCTAAAGCTGAACTTTCTGTATTGCCAGCTATTTCATCTTTTTGCTCCTTGCATACACACACACACTTCACATTTGTGCATATCTGATCATTTCATATTGGACATAGCTGCCGAAGTTCTGCATCAATTTCTCTTCTAGTCAACAGGATTGCAATGAAATGTTAACTATTTTCCAGTGCTCTGTTAAGATACACTTGGTGACGTGAATAGCACTGTGTAACCAAACCCAACTCCCTGCACCCAGAAATCTTACCTTTCTCAGCACTGTAACTTGCAGTTTTTCTGCTTCCCCCCTATTTTTGAAGTGCAGCTGCCTATTGCAGCATACTGGAAATAGCATGAAGTAATACAACTGTTATCTCACAGGTTGTGTTCTATTTCTAGATGACATCTTGAGAAATCAAGATTTCATACATATAAGGCTCTTTGAGCAAGATTTGATGGAACACCAAATTTAAGTGATAGAAGAAATAGTACTGCAATATTTAATATCCTTGCCCTGTCTTCTCTCTCTCACCAGTGTAACTTTCCATTTTGGAAGCATGCTTATCAAGGAGAAACAATTAGTCCTGAAAAAGGATTTTAATGTAAATAACAGTAATTCTAATGCATCTATAATATCTGAATCATCTAGCAGGCTAAAAATCAGAGAATTTTGTTTCCTGAACATTCTTTTGCATTATTTTCCTTTATTCATCTTTCTTTACTTCAAATTCCAATGTAAAATTGTTCCAAAAAATGTCAAGAAGGTATACTCAACTTTCCACACAAAGCAACTAGGGTTTAAATTTATCACATCTACCCCCTATGGATACAGCTGGAAGCACTTATTATTGGGAAAAGATTTTCAATTCTGGAGAAGGGACTAACCAATTCTACTACTGAACTTGCAAACAAAAGGTTAAGAATTAAACAAAAAACCACAATGAAGCAACAATAAAAGAACACAAAAACCCCACCAAAAAAACCCCACCAACCACCTCCTACTACATTTATTAGTAATTGATCAACATCCACAACGCTGCAGTGAACTTCTACAGACATTCTTCAAAAGGCAGTTATATTATAGCACTTTACTTGGACTTATCCAAAGTATGAAGGCACTTAAGCACAGAAGATAAATGAGACTTCGGCTGTACGTTCATGAAGTCTAAGAAATGTTACACGGCATACTTGGCCATGTTCTCATTACCGAACAGCACGGCCCAGCAGAGCAGAACAGATGCTGGAGGACTGATGTGCACCCCATCAGCTTTCATGGAATTTTCCTTTGGCTTAGCTCTGCTTGGTCCCAGAGACCAAATACCTTTGACTGTTCATTCATTTGCACTTTCCAATTCAATTTCATCCTAAAGTAATCGAGCGTGCAAGCTCGAAACTGCTCCAGGGTTAGCCAAAGTACGCTAAGGATTCACTCTCAAAAGACCCCTCGAATTCTAACATTAGGAAGTCAGTGTGCCCTGAGGACAGCTTATAACCAGGTGATCAGTTGGCAGCTTTCTCTTTCCTCTCAGCATCTCCAAGCTAGTCTCAGCCATAAGCATTAAGAAGATAGATGAGGATGAATAAAAGGAGATACAGTCATATGGCAAATGACATTTTAAACAACCTTAACATACGCTAAGTCATCAAGAACAATGAACTGATTCCCAAATAGCTTTTAAAATATGGGAAAAAGGAGAAAGTGAAATGTAATTTTAAAAAAAGTTGAGGGCCTAGACTGAATTATACCCATTTCTATGTAACGGAGTGATTTTCAGATGACCTGATTAGCTTTTACCTTCTTCAACAACGAAAACTTAACTTAAAAATCAACTACAGTATCTTCCATTTGTTCAGGAAGGAACATGCATAGGTCACTCTGAAAGTAATGCCTCCTATCTTCTTCCATGGAAACTGCAACAGATGCAAAGACTGGAATAACACTAGAGCAAATTCTCACACACAAAACACTTTTTTCAACACAGTCACCACCATAGCTACTTGCTTTTGCCAGCAATGAACAAGAGCCTGCATGCTGTGTTCATAAAAATCCACACCAGTACAGGTAACGCACTGTTGCCACTACTGGCACACACCAACTACTGCCTCAGTGCACTCACATCCACTGTTTGATCCCCATAAATGTTCAACACGTGTTGATGGATGCCAGTGGGTGCTATTTTTTCCCCACTGAGGAATTCAGGGACACACTTTTGTTTCATACACACTTCCATGTCAGATGCCATTTTGTCAGAGTGCCCCTCTGCTGCTGTCTGTCACACAGCAATGACACGCAATGGAATACTGCCAGGAAGGTTAAACCCTTACTGCCATCCCACCAACATCTGCCTCTGATGTTGTAGGCCAACATAATAAACAGGAGGCATTACTTTTGGAGCAGCCTTCATAACAAGATTTATGCAACATTACTGCAAATGTTTAACCAAGTGTGTGTGTATGATACATACCTAATTATGCAGTGCTGTTCACTGTTGCTTAGATCAAAGAACAGATGTTTCACAAAAATGAAATAAGATTTATGTGGCATATAAATAGAGTGGGAAGAACTACACGGTAGCCTTTTCTCAGTCACTCAGATTTAGGAAAGCTGATTAGATGGCCAGTAATCCAGGCAGACAGTATTTTCCTCCCTAAGAGAAAATTGAGATCCTGTTTTTTAGTTAAGAACAAGGATTTATTTATTTTTAGAATTTGGAGTATCTGTACTGGAAAGAAACAAACTGCCTGTTTGCAGAGAAACAGATAAGCACACAGACACTCAAATTTAAACTATTTCTTGCAGTAGGCTGCAAGGACACTAAATACAACCCCAAATAGCAACTATTTGCTTTGCATATGGAGTAATTATGCCATGTTCACAGGTGGGGAAACTTTCTCTCAACCCTCTGAGTCTTGGGGGTGCACTGTTTCACACTGACATCCCCTTCCTATTTTCTTTGATAAATCCTTACTTTTTTCATCACTCCAAAGCTACCACTGCTTACTTACCTCCACAAGTGCTGGACATGTCATTTTACATGCTCAACTAAAGAACAATCATCACGTAGGTTAACTTTCTTGGTCTGAGTGCTAAGTCTGCCATTCTTAGTGGCGTCACGCAGAAACACCACGCTGACAGCTATGCTTCAACATCACCTTCCATAACCAGGTATGGGGTGGTGCTGGTGGAAAGGGTACAAGTTGTCTAGTTTCAGCACTGAAGAAACAGGCTTGCAAATAACACTACAGAAGGAATGTGCTCCCCTCCACCATTTCACAAGCAATCAGATAGGAAGCAGAGTTTCAGATGTTTCTATTTGCGTGGCTTACCTGCAGCAAATAAAGACTTGCCTAATTTGCCTTCTAACCACACAAGAATCAGTATGAAAATTATGTTGACAGCTGAATTATCACAACTCCAACTGTGAGAGGACAATTTATATCCTTAAAATCTGATTAAATTTCAGAGATTCCCTCACAAAATTAGGATATAGCAAAAATACTCCAATCTAAACAAATGTGAGAGGTCTTCAGTTGAAAAAAAAAAAAAAAAAAAAGGAATGAACCTCTCCCACACAAAACCAAAGCCACACGTAATCCATGAAAATAGTACAAGAAAAAGAAATTGCAGAATATAGTTCTGTCACTCTAAATAGCCCTATCTCACTGCCATTGTTACAGAAATAATTACAGAGTGCTGATGAGAGATGACAATAGCCTTGCCTGTCAGGCAGAAAAGACTGCCAAGTTACTTGCTTTGAATTGATGCAATTGCTTTTCCTTAGTAAAACGCAGGTCAGCTTCCAAATACTGACAATAAATGCTTTTCAGCCCAACAATTCATGAGTGGCAGTACTCTTGCTATTTCTAGCTTTAATTCACTTGCAGTATTTGAATGTATTTTCCAGTTTTAAATATCAAGAGCAACAGCAACAATTCAAGAATATCCTATAAGAGAGTCCAGGTCATGGCATGAAGTCAGAAAATATGAACTGCTCAGTGAAAAGTAATAACAACTTTGATTCAAATATTCTAAAATAATACAATCAAAATCTAAAGATAGAATAGTTTATGCTAAGATCTACATCAGTGGACAAACACTAAGAATGCGCAGGCAGTAAAGAATTTGCTTAAGCCCCCTCTTCTCCAAAACAGAACACAAAGTGTCTCTCTCTCTATATAATACTGCTCCCCACCCTGTTGGATGCTTCAAAGACAAAAAAAATTTCAACTACTTCACATTTTCTCTTGCTGTGCATCTTAGCCTAATCTCAAGTAACAGCTTTTCCTCCAAAGATGCAGGGAACAGGGGATGGTGTTGGATTCATGTACTTTTATTCTAGCAGTCTGACACATCACGTAGTAGTTGCGTGCAATGTACAACTACATTCAGGAACCACCTAGTGCAAGGCACACAGAAAAGTAAGTAATTTGTGTTTTGAAATTGAAAAAACTTGAAAATTGTATCAACAATTATCACATCTCCAATGAAGCATGACAAGTTTCATTGCTTCATATTCTTTGCCGATAAACAGTGCTGCCACTACTACAGTTTTAAGAGAGCTGTTAGCAGCCACAATAAAACCAGAGCCCACAGCTGATGCATCCGCCTATTATACCACTCTTTTAACATTTGCTATTTCAACTATCACACCTTCATGAGTCAGAATCCCAGCTAAGCCCTGTGAAACTAATTCCACTTTCTGAATTTGTTTTTACAACTTACTTCAGGACAATTAATACAGATTTATTACTTTGGTAGTTTTTATCCTGATATTGCTTTGCTAAATCAACACTGCAGTCTCTTTTTGCTACAGTTTTGCTAAGTAAAGTTTTAATACAGCCTTCTTAAATAAAAAACATTTTGTCACAAGAGCTCCACACTGAGATAACTCATATGAAGTAGGTTTACGCTAACCTTGCAAAGATACTTTGTTATTTAGTCTAATATATATTAAAAATAGCTTATTAGCATATCACAGTACACTGATGATCACCTATGCAGTTTTACTTTTAGATTCCATATTTTTGATCACTAGATACTTAGATACCATGCAACTTCTAAGGTGAACAGTAAGGGATACTCCCCAGGTGAAAGGACACAAAAATTTACACTGGAAGCAAGTCATGGCCTCTTAGTTCCTCCAGTGAAGTTCACCAATGGCACCTTCTTATCTATTAAAGCGATGTAAAAATAGTTGGCTTTGTAAAATAATTAACAATGTGGAAATATTAACGCAAAGCTCTCATAAATGTTAATGACAAAGACATACGGGTTACAGGACTGACAGGATATCAGATTCCAGCCTCTTAAGATAACTTTCATTCCATACTAAATGAAACATAGCCATTTCAGGTTAAGTCCAAGAAATAGAGAAGGAAGTCATCACTAAAGCATGAGAGCAAGATCACTAATATTTGTAACAGATGAAAGTTCATAAAGCTTTTACTCAACATACATAAGAATCAAAAATCTGGTATCATCAGCTCTTAATCAAGAAGATATGAAATGCTACATAGGAGTTAATTTAGAGGGTCTCCCTTTCAACAAATCACATGATCAAAAAGCAGTAAGAAAAAGACATTAAAGAATGTCTAATTTATAATTTAAGATCAATTCTTTCATTTAAATCCTAATCCCTGTTGCATTAAAGTCTGTAGCTCATACAAAAACAGCCCACAGAAATGAATGAGTTGTCACAGAGAAGAAAGCTGATAGAAAACTTGATTTTTTTTTTTATTTTTTTTTAACCTACCTGTCCTTGCTGCAATGAGATGTGTTGCTTTGTCAGGATCATCAGCACTCAGTACCAGATTCTTAACAATTTTAGCTCCAAGCGCTGTAGCATGATAGTGTTCCCGTGTTTTTTCAATGGGGAAGTTTGTTGGGTAAAGTCCACTAAAGATTATGGTTACATCCGCCAAAACTTTACTTTTCAGTTCTGGTACTATTTTTCTGATGTCTGGAATTTCCTCTATCTCCTTTTTCAAGTATTTGTCATACTTGGCGTAATAATCAGTGTGAACCCGCACAAGGATCTCTTCGAGATGCATTAAATGGTCATCATCATCTGTATCATCCTCCTCCTCCTCTTCCTCCATGCTCTGGTCTAAGGACTCACCCATTGTAATTCCAGACTGTTCACTATTCTGAGACTCTGTTTCAGCTTCTTTCTTGTCTGCACACCCATTTCCTAAATCACAAACGCTCTCCTGTTCACTTTCTTCTTGAGCATCAATATCAGTTTTGTCAAGAATATTTTCACTCGGTAGAGATTGCGTCCCCTCAGAATGATTCACCTGACCATCTTTTTTCTCACTCACATCAGTGCAACTCCCTTGCTGTGGATTCTCATCCTGGAGAGGTTGTTTGGATTTCTTCCAGCTTCTCTTTTCCTCATTCTCACTATCTGATACAGAAGTAGATGACTTTCTGGTATCCAATCCACCTTCACTCTCACTGTCACTAGACAGTTCAAAGTCCAAATCACTCTTCTTCTCTTGAGTTTGCTGTTTCTCTAACACCGTCCTATCAACTTGTTCAGAAGAAATCTGAGATTCCTTAGCACTTGACAAATTGTTAGCGACCTCACTGTCTGTTTTGTCATCAGTGCTGTCATTTAAAGAGTCCTGAGTATTAACTTTACCATGAGAGCTCAAATCACACGCAGGTGTTTCACTGCTTACAGAAGTGTTTCCATTCGCAGTGCACGCGTCCTTTACAGCTTTCTTGAGACCGTTGTTTTGTTCTTCTATACAAGTAACACTCTTCACTTCATCGGCATCCTTTGCTAATGTCACTGCTGTATCCTGTGCCTCTGGCTTAGCAGAGTGGTTTACTAAGACACACAAAAGAAAGAAACAACATGTACATGTTTTCTCAGTACGGATAACTAAACTTCAGAAGGCTGCTAAGATATTTCAGGAGTCAACTGCTACTAGAATTAGCAAACTCCACCTTTCTAAAGAAGCTGTGTAAGATTATTATGACTTATGATCAGTACAATTAAAAAGTAATTTATCAAATCTGCAAGCACTAAAAGGACGCATGTTGAAGCATGACTTTCATACTACATTTCAGAAGAAATTAAGCTACTGAAGAAAAAAACAATATACTTCGCAAGGCCCCAACCCAGAACCTGAACAAGAATTCTCTCTATAAATTTCTATCACTTTTATATATTTCCTAATTTCCATAAGCAAAATATCTGCATTTTTAGAGTTGAAAAGAGAGACATGTTTTAGCTAGACAAACATACTGATCATGATTCATTTGAGATGTTGCTGCAATGCAAGCAAGTAACCAACTCAAAACACAAAAAGCTTTGGGATATGTCTTCATAAAATATCTGTAGACAAAAGGAGATAAAGAAACCGTAGACATTCAAACGGTTGTGCTCAGATATTGATCAGGAATGAACAACTAGGATGAAATCATCCTAATTTATCCCACTTTTGTGTGCACGTCCCTGCAGCCCTGTACCAGTCAAAGAACTCAGCTTGAGTAACATTTTAATTTTTTCCACGTTGGATATATTTCAAGTTCAACAAGGAGAAAAAATTGTATCATATTAAATAATAATAAACACAAAAACAAAACAAAAAATTCCTTGGCTGAACTAGAAAAAAAACAACACCATTTCTTATATACTGCCTTTTAAATACTTTTCCCCCCCCATAAGAATAACACAACAGCTCTTCAGCTGTATCAACCAAAATGCTAGCACTAAAGCTCTGCTTCTGTTCAATGTCTCACCAAAGGGGAACCTATTAAGAAACAGCCTAGTTTTACAGAGCTACTTCTGTACGTGCTTCAGGAGCACTGTGTCAACTACAATAGCCTAAGATCACTCACCTGAGTGCTACAGTGACAGTATTGAAATCAACACAATCAACTGCATTTGAAAAATAAAAAAACACATAAGAATTATTAATAGTTACTTTTCTTCTTCATTTGAATTTCTCTTGATCCAGGAGGTGCATTAATATCACCTATCCCCTGAAAGTATACGTATTTCTTCACGGTTATCAAATTGGGTGCAAACTTCCAGACATCCTCCCTGTCGTCAATGATACAAACCATGGAATCCCCACACGGGAAGAGATCTCTAAGAAACAAAACAGTTGAAATGAATTCAGTTTAGAAATTGATACTATTGCTGAACTTTTTGTTTATTATAGGTATGTCTACAAGATGAGGATGAATTTACAAAAAAAGACAGCTATATTAAAATTACATAATTTAAAATACAATCAGGAGGAGTCAATGCAATAATCAAGACACATGCATATGAAAACACCAAGAAAAGAGAAAAGCTTCTCATCTGCTTTGCTCTGATGAGGAGCGCACAGTTTTTTTTAATATAGCTTCATGAAAAACCAAAAATCCATTTCTCTGGGAAAAAAAAAAAGGTTCTTATATTATAAAGAATATCAGGATAAAATCTGAAATTAGACTAGAGCATGAATTCAAAGAATATGAATTTCAAAAAAAAAAAAAGAAAGAAAAAACCCTACATCACTGCACAACAGAAGCTTCTACATGTATAGCACTTCTGAAAGCCTGAATATTAAACGTACATAATTGAACTAAGAATACTGAGGTATTCTACTATTCTTCAATTGCAAATCATTACATAAGGCCACAATAAAAAAACTGAGAAAACTACTGCGAGAATAAAAAGTATAAGTGAAAAATAACATCACTGGTTCACATTCTTGCTTTTTCATCACCACAGAACGTGAACAGATGAAATGCTGCAATATCTACATTTCAGTTTTACTGAGGCAGCGTTGATATTTAAGAGGCAGATAAGGATTAAGAACACGTTAACCACAGAGAAAGCAAATTTTATTAAACTGACAGTATTGTCTCTTTGTCCTGTTTCGTTTCATGCAGAAGACTCACATACATACCTAAGATTCCCAGTTTTAGAAAATGGATCAATACATTCATCCCTTGATAATATTCGATGGGAAAAAAGCTTCTTTTCAGGATCCAAAAATCCTTTTGAAAGAAGAGAGTACAAGATTAACACTTGAGATACTCGGTCCTTTTAGATGTTCCATATAATTCAGCTATTTTAATCTGTGCAACAGCAGTTTAAAAAAGAGACAATTTTAAGATAAGAGATACTATATGGAGGTAAGGGTATGTACAGCAAATCAAGTATTTGTAAGAAATGCAGTGGGATTCATTTTAAAAAATCCACCTTGCTTTCCTTCAACATAGCAACAAATCTGATATTAAAATAACTAGATTTGTGACATCCAAACAGATCAGGCTGAAAAATACAGTGGTGATTGATGCACATTCTTGCAACTTACATTTATACCTCTACAGGTGATTCTTTAAAGCTAAATGCTTTCCTCAGCTCATTATGCCTAGGGACTGCAAAGAAGTCTCACAAGAGTCGGCAATGTGCTGCAATACTTCAGCACAGCAGGCAAGTTATGGGACCATTTCAGCCGGAGCTCTTGCATTTGTAGGTTTTAAGTTTTACCTCTACCACTACTTCAATACTTTCACACAGAACAAGTAGATCCTATGATTCACTGAAATATTTATGCTCAGTTGCAGTTACAAGTCTGACTGCACTCTTATAGGGGAAAAAAAAAAAAGGGAAAAAAGAAATAGGAGAAGCTGTGCTAGCTGACTTAAAAGCAAGATAAAATACCATTACTTAGGAAAATAGTGACTTTGGTGTACAAACACACATGCACATGCTTCTGAACCTATGCTGAGTAATGAGGTTGGTCTCCATGAACAGATATCACAGCTACATAACTGCATGCTAACCTGAATCTGTAATCTCATCAAATTTGCTCAACTTCTCACTATTCTTATGAATAATACAAGGCACTAAATACTTGGTGGTTTTGTTTTTTCTTAAGACTTCATTCTATTTAAGTTGTGGCCATCTTCTAGACAGAAGAGTTCAAAATGACTACTGACTCTAAAGACCCACACTAATTTTCTTTCAAGGAGCTCAGATTTTTATAGAAGGAATGTTTTTTTTTCTTTAAATAATGGGGAAAAAAAAGTCCAGCTCCCAAGCATATGTTAAGTTGGGTCTTCTAAAACAGAGGGTACAAATAAAAAAAATAATAAAAACATCAGTAGTCACTTCTGCAGTGTTGATGTGTATGTATTACTGTGTAACTGGAATAACTTAAAACCCATAAAAGCAAGAAAATTCCGAGTTAAGGACAGAGGTTCAACCTTAACTCACCCGGCTATGCTTAAGAATTGCTGCAAATCGTAGAATCATCCCCTGTAGTGAGACCCTTGCAGTACCTAGGCATAATGAATTGAGAGAATTAGCTACAGAGATTTATTGCTGTACACACAGATATTTTGACAAACTACATAAGCTGTCACACAAGTTGCTCTTTTTCCAAACCAGTGTCTCTTCTACTAATTATCTGAACAGGGAGGGACTCTGCAGTACATTGGACTGTACTGCTTAAATGGCAAAACCCAAATGAGGCATTTAGTTGCACTGCTGTCTAGCTAGAACTGTTAAGAGAAGAGTAAATTAAATTAAAATAGTCCAAACACGTAAGTCCTGACTGTTAAGGATTACCCATGAAGTGGTGTTCCAGAGCTATTCCAGAATTCCAGCTTTCATGTAAATTCTATAATTTCATTTTTTTTTTCCTCCCCTCATAATCCACTGATAATACAGAGAATATTGTTAACCAGTGATACACCAGAGTCAGGCCTTTCAGAACTAATGTATCTGAATAGCAATAAGATAAAACAGTACTGGCCTTGTAAAGAACTTCCTTACGTGATTAATTATTTGTTTGACGTTGCTTAACAAATAAATTCAACGTAATAACAATCTTAATTTTGTTAGGTTTCAGGGAAAAAAAAAAATAATCACAAAGTCATAAATCATTTGAGCTTGGAAAAGCTAATCTAAATCTAGTCCAATCATCCACCTACCACCAATGCTGCCCACTGAACCACATTCCTTAGCAGCATATTAACACATTTCTTGAAAATTTCCAGGATTGGTGACTCCTCCACCATCCAGGGCAGCTCGTTCCAGTGCCTGACCACTTTTTTGGAGAAGTTCTTCCTAATAACCAACCCAAACTTTCCTGGTGCAGGGCCATTCCCTCTAGTCCTATCACGAGTTACATGGGAGAAGTTGACCAGCTAGATCACATATTGTTATTTAAGACATTAACTTCTATTTACAATTTTAAGCCAAATAAGACAAGTCTGAAGAAATAGCAGTTTCACATTATGATTAATTTAATATTGTACAAATTTGTTACTGTTTATAACTGAAACCACAGACTACACACTCTGGAAGTATTACTCGCAGTTCTGCTCCAGACATTCTTATTTTAGCCGGATCAGAGAAACATGAAAACCTCACTGAAGACTATTGATGCACTCCATTTTTTAGTATAATTGTGAAAGTAGTGGTCCGATTCCTTTTTGTTAAAACAGAACAGAGATTTCAGAATAGTTACTGCTTTGACTTTTGTTCAAAATTGACCATCACGCTGAGTTTCCTACTAGTTTACATAAATGAAGTTACCATTCTTCACAACCCTTAGACTTGCAGGCAACTGGGCATTTGTATAGCAAGCCTTTTTCTTGCTACGCAAACAAGAGTTTGCAACAATACAGTTATAACAATTTTAGGATTTGAGTTTCAACAGTCTGTTTCCCTAAATGCTCATAATGGCGAAAGAATCTTTTTTCCAACACAGGAATAAAACATCTGTGCAATTGCCCAACTCACTCTGTTTAATTCTCATAAGTCTGAATCATTCGCTTAGTGAGAGATCTCAAGTCCTGGCTGAACTTATATAAACTCATCTGTGAACATGGCCCTTTGCTCCATGTCTTACACAGTAGTGTAGATGAGACTTTGCAAATAACACAAGACAAAGAAAGACCATCACAAGAGAATGACCATACTTGCAAAGTCTCGAATCTTAAAGACAGACTGAGCTGAATATCAATTCTTAGTATTAACAGTAGAGCTGTTGACCCAATCTTTCAACAGCATTTGAGATCTTTCATCACTAGCAATTACATACACATAGGAGGTATGTAGTTCAACAAGCAATTCACAGAAGTGAATAACAAAGCACAAGCATACACACACGTATATATGAAATCCCTCAATTTATTTCTACTTTCTAAATGCCACTATAAATCTTAAGAGCAATTTCACATAGCATCACTTCTGGCCAGTTGTCTCCAAAATTCAGCTGCATTTACTTTTACATCCAACATATAAGCTGACTTCTTTCTTAAAATACTAAATTTCTCTTATGCAGAGGGAGGAAAGAGATTAGGTAGCAACTGGTCAAAATAATAATGAAGAAAAACACTACGAAATCTTTTAGATTAGAATATCAAGAACTATTTCATAAACATACAAGAAACCCCTTTGCGAGCGTGCCAAATTAAGAACGGGTTAGTGATAAATGACTTGAGCAGATATAAACCATATTTGCAAATATCAGCTAAGTCCACCTAGCAGGTGACAGTCAGGGCAGCAGAAACAGCCTCACAATACGTCATCTACTTTCCAACTGAGGGAAAAGCACTCCAGGATGTGGAAGCAGCAGCTCAAAGTTCACGGATTTCATACAAAGAAAATAACATAGGATGTATATAGAGAAGCTGAGAAAGCGTAGAGGAATCTTACAAAAGGATTCCTGGCATTTTATTAGAAGTCCTTTCCTTATGTAACATGGAGATAATGGTAAAAAAAACACCACATCTATTGCTTTCTGTGGGAAATGACTTAACCAATACTGCCCCCAGGCGGTCTGTGTACGTATTAACATACATTGCTACAGCACCTTGGTTATATAGGAGGTGAGCACGCAAGCTTAAGGTTGTATCAACATTCTTCTAATCCCTCCATATCAACATGTTTCAGCAGAAACTACCATCATTACTGCAAAAATCCTCTCCTGTTTTGAATACTTTTGATGAGATTCGACAGATGCAGGTAACATACAGAAGTCTGGAAATGTCTGAAAGCAGCAATTACATTAATTTGCTCATTTTGTGGCTACCTTCTCGATGGAACAGATGGAACAGCTTAAGTATGACAACCACAGAGATGTTTGCCACACAATAAGCATCAGTCTGTGACAGCATGGGGACTGCAGGGTGATCCAAATTTTAGCTCAGAGATGAAAATAAGGAAAAACAGAACCACATTCAGATAAGAGCAATGACCATTATTAACTATCTCCACTGCTCCTCCTTCTCCCTTGCTCAGAAGGTTATTTGCTATGTAATTTCTGACTTTATTTGGCATTCATCTTCGGAGCTTAGGCCAAGGAAAAGTCTTGGCACAAATTCCAACTCAAGAGGGTAGGCCACCCACTTTCCTTATGTCAGGTATCCAGATGCAGTGTAAGTATTCAGTACTTAGGAAGTCCTGCTTTGCTAAAGGAAATAACCACACTCTAAGGAGGAGAGTAGGGTAAAACAACAACAACAAAAAAAGCACTGCACATTAGCAGTACAGAACATATATTCCGAAAGTGAGACTGACAAAGCTTTAGGAAGAACTTCAAACAGTTCTGTCAATATTGAATAATGTAGAAATTTGGACACGTCTCTCCTGAAATTTATTTTGAAGAGATGACAAATAGCTATCACTTTCCAATAACAAAAATATCTTGTCATTATAAGTATTTCTTATGGCATATTAAGCATGCATACAGCTCTCAGTTTATACAGTTCCTTATGAGAACTATGGCAGATAAATAAAATAATTAGTTCTACTTTGAAATCTTCCTTTCTTGATAAGAAATGGTTATTTTTCATTGATACCATTTATCAAGGCAATCACAGCAACATGACAAAAAAACCATGTGAAAGACAACGAGGGTGGGTGGGGTAAGCTAGGTACAAGAGCAGCAAACACAGTTTGACACATGGAGACATAACTAAAACATTCTTAATGGCACTGTATTACACTTACAGGCTATTAATAAAGGGAAATCTGAGGTAAAAGTGC
Organism: Phasianus colchicus; assembly: GCF_987193195.1. Taxonomy (NCBI): domain Eukaryota; kingdom Metazoa; phylum Chordata; class Aves; order Galliformes; family Phasianidae; genus Phasianus; species Phasianus colchicus. The sequence goes on from NC_143438.1 coordinate 3,940,317, forward strand.
TGAATGCTGTTCAGTCAAGGAACGCTCAGGGATGGAGTAAAAGCTTTTTTTTCCCCAATTAAAAAAAATAGTTTAAACATGATCACACCCCTACCATTCGTTACCTTAACTTGTTACGGAATGTGGGTTAACTTTTAAGCACGTAGGAAAAATACACATTTCACACAATGATCCACACCACAGCCTACTATTGCTAAAAGCTTTAGAATTTCAATGCTGATTTTATAGTTACAAGGAGAAAACATTTACAAGTTTTTGAGAATAATACATTAAAATACTGTCAGATCTGTGCTTTTCTCTCTAGAAAGTAGGTATCAGTACGACAACACAGAACACAGAATAGCTTTTAATTTATATAGCAGATAAACTTCCATGGGTGAAGGGAAACAGTACATTTCTTTTCCTTCACAGGAGATCCACACTGTGGATTTTCATAGAACTGCTGCTTTAGATCTTTATCTATCTAGATCTATCTACCTACCTACCTATTTATCTAGATCTTTTAGATGTTGTAGATCACTGTCAGAGCCCATCTGCATGATTTCTTAATTAAATAGGAAGGCAATAGTTGCCATGCCACAATCTGATCCTTTAACTTTTCAGGGAAGGAAAAAAAAACCACCACCACGCATCACATATGAGGAAAAAAAAGGACTGTTACTAAAATTACAGGCCATACACACGCAGCACCTAAATTCTAAGATGAGAATTCTGCTTACAGGACCATACAAGAATTATTTTGTGCAAAACTAAAGAACAAATAGTTGAAAACAATCACCAAAAGAAAATAAATCAAGTGAGTATAAAGCCAGATTACTGAGCCATTGCTAAACGTAATATACTACTCACCTGCAATTGTATGTGCATAAAGTCTGCTGCCAAATGTAAAAACATGCAACTCATACAGCTTGGCAATTTTTTCCAGGAACTCCTTACAGTGAGGACGCAAACGAGTGTGCAGCATAGGCTCACCTCGACCTAACTGAAAATGAAATATGCCCTAGAAGAAAAAGCACGTTTTATGTTATCAAACTGCCAAACAATAATACCAGCATTCAAAAAGCACCATCTTCCATCTTCCACTATTTTAATTCAGTACAAGTAGGCTAAAACAAGTTTTTGCCACAAAGATTATGTGGAGGAAAAAGAACATCTCCTAACTACGTATTCAGTCTGTGAGCAGTAGCGGAAGAAAGGCTCACATTAAAAATAACTACCTGAGTATTTTTTTGCTCAAAGTAACTGGAACATAAAAATGAAAAGAAACAAATGAGAGAAAGACGGCTATCAGTTTAAACAGCAACGGGAGAAAAAAGGGAGTATTTTACAGAATATGTTCCTCCCATTTTTTGTTATTCTTCAGTTAGTTTTATCTGTTTAACCATACAGTGTTTTTATTACTATTACTCGTTTTTTTTTTGGTTTTAGAAGAGCCATCATTTAAATATCATTTAGAAATATTTCTGTCATTACTCTGGTTTGAAAGTTAACACCAGATACATACCTTATTAGACATTTGTTGGCAGTGCTGTTCTGTAGTATGGATCAATGTCTGATCCAAATCTACCATAAGCACTAGCTTCCGATTTCTGTGTAGTCGTTGCTGATCTTCTCTTCCCAGCTGTTCAGCTTGCTGTAACAAAGCATTCATAGAGTAAGCTTAATTTACAATAAATGAACAATTTACAATAAATGAAGGGTTAATGGCCTCTGTATATTGTGAACCTGAGAAGAAATGCTGGTATAAATTAGCTGCAAAGGCATTAACACTTAGTAACGCTGTCCAGATGGCAGCCATGTCAACAACTTTTCCTATAGAAAAAATACATATATCCCTAATGCCTATGCTGATCTATGTGACAGGAACAACTTATAATTGATGATCTCAAAACAACATTCACCTACATATAACAAATATCCACCAAATCATTTTAAGACCAAAACTGAGTTCTGATGTACACAAATAAGTTCATCAGTAGTTCTGAAAATTTGACTACTATGTTCAGCAATTTCATATCAATTAAATATAATACAGTTGACAACATTGTTGAATATTAAATTAAAGCTCTAGTGACAGAAGCCATCATAACTCTCAATTTAGCCTAAAGAACAAACCATCAGACATATCTGGATTATTTAGCTCTGTGTAGCTCTATTATGAGTACTATGCAAAACCTTCACGTTCCTGTAAGTTGAGCTGAAGTTTGCTTCTTTTCTGTGTATTTGTAACCATTCAAAGCATTGTGCTCACAATAGCCACTTATAATAGTAAGCTGCAGTACCACCAGACAGTAACCTACAAATAAAGTGGAATATTCTGAAGAAGCAGGGGTCAAACACAAACTGCCCTTTGAAACACTCCTCTGTAATGAGGATGGTTTCTAGCTGCTTTTTTCTCCACATTTCTTCTCACTGGCATGTTTTGAGGAGTTACAAAAAAAAAAACACACAAAAAATAAAGAGAGCAAGCATCAACAAAGTAAAGAAATAAAAGTAAACCATCAATTTGCTAAGAAAGATTAATAGGATATTTATTTATTTTAAAAATAATCAGGCCTTTTTCTCTAAATAATCTAAATGTTGAACAAGCATGTTTTGATAATTCATTTAAGTGGAACCTTTGAAAAGGTAATGAAGTGAATTTAAGATGGAGGTAAGATGTAGTCAAGACACATTCTTTACATCTCTTAGGACCAATTTCAGGGCTCCTGACTAACCATGGTGAAGCTAGGTTTCAGAGACACTGCAAACTTTAAACTCACGATAGTAAGAATTGAACTTCTGACTAACTGTCAGTTCTTTGACACAAATATTTAAGTATTTGTACTATGTACTATCAGAGAAGCATCATACTCTCAGCGCACAGGCCTAAAAAAAATACTATAAAACCTGGTATAATCAATCTGCATAAGTATAAACACAAAAACTCTAGGTTACTGATGTTCATCATCAAATGTCCCATCAAAAGGGAACCAAATACTTTATGTAAGTACATACAATGCTGAAGAATATAATTAATTATATAATTACTAAGCTCTAATTAAGCTTTTCAGCTGTCAACCTACAATGAAGGCTATGAACACGGAAAGCACAGTCGTACTTACCTCAGAGCTCACTTTCAGTTCTGGGACACTATGAACCATAGACACAGTTGCTGTGGATAATGGTACATTCTGTTTTCCATTCTTGCTTCGTATCCTAACCACAAAGAGAAAAGAGGCATCAAAAGAGAGCAAAACTTAAGTGAATTAAAATTTGAACAGTAAAGCCTGCAGTACTGAAGCAATCACGTTCAGAACACTGTATGACTAAGAGCTGTTTTGCCTCATCCATAATTTCAAGTTACTGTTAATGCAAGTTATAGGACAAAATGTATAAATATATCAAAGAAGCTCTCCATGTAAACCTTGCAGAAGAACTCAATTTAATTAGTTGCTTCATACAGCCATACAGAAAGACACCAACGTGAAGAAAGCATCTACGCAATGATCAATGTGATGAGTTATGAATTGTTAGCTACCAAACCATTCACAGTTAAAACTTATTTTCCTTTTTCGTAAACCCTCAGCACACAATACTCTTCCATGCTGGACTACAAAATAAATCTCTGCAAATCATATGCAAAGTTACTCTGTGTGTAGCAGAGCAACTTATACCTGATTGCTGCTTCAGAAGTAGCAGCCAAAAAACCCACCCAACATGCATACATTTCCCTTTGACACTGGATGGGGTACTACAGAACCACAGACTACCCTGAGTTGGTGCCTGTATTTATGTATGCACATATTATACACATGCACTCAAAATCATGTATGTAAGAGGATGTGTGTGTGCAAATGTGCTTATTATACATACAAGCATGTACAAGTACGAAGTTCCTTAAAACAGACCAACCCCACATTGTTTCAGCATTCCTAGCTTCCAGCAAACACATTTGTTGTGAACAACCATTTTTTTTTAAGACTTTATTTCTCATCAACATTAAAAATATTACTGTACAAATTTAGTGCTGTGTGACACACGCATTTTTTGATTCTTTTATGTACCTCTCTCCAATCAAGGACAAAGGTTTGTATCTACAGCCAAAGTTAAACTTCATCCAGTTTTCATTTCATGAGAACACAGCAAAGTAATTTACCCACAAGTTCCCAAGAAAAAGTGTGTTCCTCATCTGTGCTGAGGCCTTTAAGCAGTGATGAAGAAACAGTCACATACAGACATTTTCTACAGCACTGCACCATTTGGAAGCACTACCTGAATCCAGGAAAGAGAGAGATATCACTTGATCCACTTGAACAAGCAAAGAAATTGTGTAATAGAAAGGATGCACTGCTGGTGAACACCTAGCAGGCTGCTAATGAACTGTCTGTACTGGCTTCTCTTCAAGCAAAAAAAAAAAAGCATCGATGCTTTTAAACTGCCTTCTGATGTAGGCTCAGCAGATCTAATGCCTCATTCCAAACGTGTGAGAAATTCTATGTAAAATAAAGATGTTCTCTGATGCAGACTTTATTGAGGAAACTGAATACACCAAAAAAGCCAAATTTGTACAGATTTTTGTGAAATAATAGCAACATTTAGACATGACTATATTTCAGCCTCAATTCAAGTATTCCTTCAGGCAGGGCAGGAAAAGTCCTATTTACTATCACCCTAACTTCATGTTAGATTTGCTCTTTTTCCAAATACTTGTCTATAAAGTATTAACAATCAAGTTTTCATTTGAAGTTATATCCTACCACTAACTGAGCTATGTAATCTCTACAATTTCCAATATTCAGTGTGTTTATTCTGGTTTATGGTATACTGTTCAAAAATAATCCCTAATAATGACAATGAATTAAATAGAAACCCAAGTATTTCCTTCTGAAGGGAACGAGCACTCAATGTTCATTTATAAAATCCAGTCTACCATTCAGTTTATTTTTGAAAACAGATGCTGAATTAGTTATTTCATATGCATAAGAAACATTCTCTTTACCAACTGTACAAGCAATGAGAGAACAAAAGAGAAGAAAATCAAATTTTGAATCTGCCTTTTTGGCCTAAGGCTTAAATTCCCTTAGTTCCATGGCAGAGTATTTCATAAAAAATTGAAAACAATTCTAAAGCCTTAAATTAAAAGCACTGAAGACAAGCTGGCTCCCATTCAGACACACTGTAAATGAAGAAAGGTCACATGAATTATACTGATCCTTTCCTACAGTTAATTTACACCTGCACATATAAAATTCTCATGTTTATTAAGTCATGGTCAACGTAACTTCTGCCTTTCAACTCCCCCTTACAGACATACAAAAGGCAAAGGACACACAACAAGGACAATTTACACCTTTACATTTTCTCCCTAAGGTAGTAAGCTTCCCTACATTCATCTTCACCAAAAGAGAGAGAATAAGCAGTTGACAAAATGGTAAATGTGCACTACAGCTGTACCTCAAGTTCCACATAGCATTTTATTCGCTTGCATTCCAAGTTATGAATCTTTGTAATAGTTACAAGCAAATGTAGTTCCAAACAATGCATCTGTGACCACAGCAACGTAGAAATAGGTCACATATTTGAAAATCTGCTTCAGGTTAAGAAAACAAGTGCCTTGTGTAAACAGTAAATTATAGCAGCTTGCAACAATGGCACAGCTCTTGCCAGTTTCTTTGAATGCTGACTTTATTCACAAGAAACACCAACTTTTGCCTATAAATACCGATTTCTTACTTAAGAAATACACTTCTTAATGTAATTACACTACTAACGATGTGATTGTGAAATAACATTCAGGCCACTCAACTTAAAGCAAGAATTTCACTAGATAGTCAAAACAGACTTTTTTTTCTTTTTAAAAAGAGTGCTTTATGCTAGAATTTGAAAATTAAGTTGCCCTGTTTATGTTAGGCAGTATGAATACTGTCCTCCCTCCCTACTAGTTACTACTACAACTTCACAGGTACACCTACAGGTATGATTCACAACTACTAAGGATCAGAATATAGAAGCAAAGCAAATGGCAGAAGGAAGAGTCTGAATTCCTAATCACAAGCAAGGATAAGCTCAAAAGAAAAAGAGCGGTAATACTTACTGAGTCAAGTCCTGGCCGCATTCTGCACACAAACCTTTCATAACCACTGGATGGCTACATCCTTCCAGTCTCACCAAGATACCCCTGGAAAAGAGATACAGGCATCCAATTTATTGCATGTTGATTTCAGATACTTAGATTACTGACTGAAGACTGAAAGCTAGTGCTTTTGGCCTCAGTGGAGGAAAAAAGGGACAGAAGCCTTCTTTGTACAGAAACAGGTTATATTCAGCTAGATATAATTGTCCATTTACATGCTGTTGAAAATCAAATATGTAGATGTTTCTATACTGATTTCATCTTGGTTTATGATTTTCTTGTGTCATGGAAGTAGTGTTTTGCTGTGCTTCTGTTACTCTCTCGAATACTTGACCAGCCATTACAGGACACTCCTCCCATTTTCTTCAATAGAGTTTAAGTCTAAAGGATTAAGCATAACAGTCATATTTAGTTCAGATACCACAAAGGTTCCCCAACTGCATGACCACTGTTGTTGCATCCCTCTAATTTTTCAAAAACACAGAACAGGAGAAAACAAAAAAGCAAGTTCTTTCACTCAGAAGTTGGTTATAGTATCTCCTCTTTGGTTTCAAATGTGCACTGCAGCAAGACAACAGCACCATGAAAGAAACTTTCATCTTTGTTCAAATCTCTCACTCCTAAATTTGAGTACTGTGCATTTGAAAGTTCCAAGAACTCTCCTTTCGAACGACACATGCAATGGCTTGCTTCCACTATGTTGGAAGTTTCTTAGTGACCAGGAGACTGACAACTGCTAACAAAACTGCAGTTGTTGCACATACTGAGATTTCTTCCCCCCATCTGTGGTAACTAGATTCAAATCAAGTCTAAATAAAAGCTTTCATATGCCATCCTGCTGCTAGTGTTTTCATTTACAAAAGGGCAGATCAGATCCTTCCACATGGAAGCCCATCACCTGCTTGGCAATTATATCTTCTCTTCCTCTGCAACCATTTCAGACCTCCATTTTTCAAACAGTGTATATATTTCATAGAACACAAGCGGTCAGCAGGTCCTCACAAGAAGACAAAAGAGTGATCCTTCACTACAGGCAATTTTTTTTTTATTGTTTACTTAGTTCTCCTCTCATCCCCCCAAATACACACTGCTTCACCATTTGACTCATCCTCCCTTCTCCTCACTTTTACAAATGTGTTTGCCTTGCTCTCCTTTACCTTGGTTCATCTCTGAAGTTCCTTCTTCATCTGCCTTACTCAGGCTCCCAACTCACACTAAAGAGCAAGCCAGAACTGCTCATCTTTATCCTGTATTCAGTGCACGAACCTGAGGTTACGCAGACACCAGAACAGTCCAAGAAAACCCTCCAAAATCAACTAAAGACTCAGAAATGTGCATGAAAGTTTACAATGACCGACTATAATTGTAACTGAGTACCCCATTTAATTGCTTTCAATAGCTCGGTGGTCACTTCATGCCACCTTGGAAAGCAGAAGCATCTTCAGGCATTCTCTACCTTGCATCTGACCTAACATCATCCTCCAGACATGCAGCCAGAGGGCTGGTATAATCCTGAGCTAAGTTGTGATATTAATTAGGACATGAAAAAGTTTCTGATCATGTAAAACTTATGATCTCAGATAGAGATTCTTATAAAAAAAATTTGAGACTTCTAAATTGTTCACTGATACTTTTTCTAAGCATCACCTAACTTGTCACATACTCAATGACACCACTGATTACCAGTTTTGTTCTTGCACATTTAAACACAACCAGAACATCTAATTTTCTGATGCTCACTAGAGTTCAAAAGTACCTGATAGCAATCTAAGCCAAAGGACAGAGAAAGAACTCTGGAGCACCACTGAACTTGTCAGCACTGTACAACTGAGCTGAGCTTCCAAGCACAGCTGCCAGGATCTCCAGCAGACTTCTCCCAGAGGAAAACAAACACAAACTAACAACATATACTACTTATTGCTGAAAGAAGGCCTGAACTCTACTCAAGTATCTTTAAGTACTTAAGCATATTTAAATACTTCACCCCCTTAGGTTTTAGTGCGTATTATAAATGTACACTAAAAAGTAGATTTGCTACAAGCATACTGTAGAACCCAAAGTGGCTTTTTGTGAATTTCAGATCTGGAGACATTCCCTTTACTGTTCAGCTGATGATTCTCAAAATACAAGAGCCAAGATCCAAGTTGATTATCAGACGTAAGCGCTCTGAACAGAAGTCTGCATATCTGTCCAAAATGGCTGCATACACCAAAGAGAGCTTTCGGTTTCTACTTCTTTTCTTTTCCACCTCACGTCAGAAACCTGCTAAAAGAAAAAAGCTGCTCCCTAATCCACTTCTGCAGGAGAAATTAATCCCCTCTAAATTCAAAGAATGAATATATACATTCTATTGCTGGCAGTATCAACACCACCTTACTTTTTCTCAGAGAACTTCTTCAGGAACCACTTGGTGATAAGCAGAAACCATGAGCTAATTAAGCAATAATACTCAAAGGAACACTGTCAGAGAAAATACAGTCCTCTTCCAAAGAACCTTTTTCCAGATTTACAGAGTTGAGACACTTAGTGAGCAAGCCAGGCATTGGGGAAGAGCAACTGGGCTGTGAATTGGCACATGTTTTATGTGTGATAGGGTGAGAGGGGTTAGGTCACCCCAATATCACCCAGATAACTGAAGGATTGCAACAAGGCACCAATATGGACTGTCCACACACAATATGGACTGTATGTATATATTACATATGTACACACACACACACACATATATATACAATGAATGAAGTGATTCTGTGAAATAAGGAAACTCACTTTAGGATCTTATTCACATTCATCCCAGGTGTGTTTGTAAATCAGAAACACAGACACTAAATGTGCAACAGCAACAAAATTTTATTTTTGTTGCAATAGTCATGGTCAGGGATAAACATTTACTAATGGCATCAGGATGCCATGGACAGCCATCACTGCTCTCACAGCACTTCCAAACTTATACATCTTGTCTATTTCTAAAATAAGCCTTTTAAAAGTACCCGTTTTCTCACGCTGCTGATTGAAAAAGCTGGTGGAAGGAAAGCTTTCATGAAATTCGATATGAGCATTTTGCTTTCATTAACAGAGGAAGTCAATGCCATTACTAATCCTAAGGCCTGGTCATTAGTGTTAACTCGAAAACATGCCAAGTCCGCAATGAATGCAACAATGGCTATAGTTCTAGGTAGGTTAATTTCAATGGGAAAGTCAGCATATAAAGTTGTCTCATCTGTGATCCAATTTATCACTTTTCAGTTGCAACAGTTCACTGAAGCAAGGCCACTACAAACAAAAAGCACCCTCCTAAAGGTTTTAGTTTTTTTATCAGCCTTTCCAGCATAATCACACATTTTCCAGCAATGAAAAACAAAGGCAGCAAGGCCACTGAGGGGAAAAGATGCCAGTGTTGCAAGTGTTTATAAAAAATGGCTAATACCCATGGAGGCAGCATCAACAACTCACCCCACAGAACAGCCTCCTTACAGTAGAGAGGTCATTGCCATTAGCATTTATTTTGCTTATTTGTTCAGTGCTAGCTGAACACCTCCATGCCAGGGAAATCAAGTCATGGCTTTAGTTGTCTGGATAGTCTTTTTAATTGTCTTAATAGTCTTGTTAGAGGAACCAAGCAATACCATAGTACTTACAGTGTTATTTGTCAGATGTACAAATGGAAAAACTGATTGCTTATATGCCATAAAGTTACTGCCTCTTGCTTGCATGTCACCTATATAAATGAAAAGCCAAAAAAATCGTGCATTCCCTCAGATCAGTTTGAGGTAAAGAAATAACACAACATAAACCCCTGAGGTGTCACAGTTGTCAAATTGAGGTCAGCAGCTTTCAGTGACACCATATGACTTAACAATGAACATCAGAAGATGCAAAGTTGCACTACTACAGCAAAATAAGATTCCTACAAACTAAAAGCCTCTGCCCCTACCAGTTCTGCAGCATGCTCAAGAGATTATCATCAAGTAATTGTCAATAGGTAGAAATGAAAATATGCTGGGTTCGTGATTATTAATACCCAGCACTATTGAATCATCCAACCGATCTACACCACATAGTTTGTGCACGGTGTTTTAGCTGTCATTTGACAAGAATGACAAACAAGCAAAATCTCATTCAACTTAAAGCCTGCTTCTGCAGGTTAATTTACCCACAATTTTTGCAAAAGTGACGTTTTTAACTTACACCAAAGCACCGCTTTGTGGTGCGTGGCTGCAGCATTTAGAACCACCTCAAAGGGCCCTACAGCCCAACTTACTGTACCAACCAACCACAGCTTCTGTTATACGGGACTCTAGTTTCATAGCATGAATTTTTCAAAGCCCTAATCACCTTGAAGGTGAAGGATCGCCATGAAGGATTAATTCCTTAGATATTTAACCATGAGATTTTTTTTTTTTTTTTTAACTCTCAAAAAGAAGCAGACAGAGTCCTTGAATAACTCATGAAAAATACTCTGGATGAAAAATACAGTTTTCTTGAATCAAAGACTGACTAACTTTCACGTCAATTACCCAACAACATTAAGTCATAGGTGAACTGCTGCAAAACCAAGCAGTAACAGTCTTGGGCTTACCCATCTCTGATCCCTTTATATTCTTTTGAGGCTCATTTCTTCTCAAGATCTCCACTCCTCTAGGTAAAAGCACACTGGGCAGCCTGGTCTGATGGTTGGCAACCCTGCACGTAGCAGGGGGTTGAAACTAGACAATCACTGTGGTCCTTTTCAACCCAGGCCGTTCTCAATTCTATGATATCACACCAACATACCAGATTTCTTACAATCCCTCCAACCCTGCATTTATGAATAAAGAATGTTGTATTATTTTCCAACTTCTGACCGCTTTCTCCGTTCAGAGATCACATTTAAGCTATGTTCCCTTCATCCACTAGAAGTAACCTACATAGCATACTGCAAAGTTTTACACTGTAATGTACGAAGTGGAAAAACTCCTTCTGGATGTAGGCAATTCCAGTGAATGATATCTTGTACAAATCAACCAGCATCAGCTCAGACACCCTAAATCTGTTCTTTCAGTACCATCAGATGACTGAAGTAAAAATCTCTTCCCATTGTGCTGAAACATATCCACAATGAAATGCATAAAAACGCCCAATGAGCTATCTCACTGCTGGCCCAAGGATTCCACACGTGCTGACAAAATCCTTGAGCTCAAGTAAGATAACCAGCTTACAGCAAGAACTCTGACAACAGGAATTACACCAGTTTGGGAGAAATTCTGTAAGGATAAAAGCAATTCATTACTAAAGACAATTACACAAAATGTAGTATGGGAGATATGCAACCTCATTACTGTTATTTCTTGATTTCACTTTATAATTCCAATGACAACTACAACCACTTTGATCTGACCTACATGCCAGCTACTGCTGAAAGCATAATTATGTGCTCCCTTTCCCACACTGCCTTCCTATTGAGGCGACCAAGCTAGATGAAGGTATTGATCAGTCCGGATTATTTAGCAGAAGGTTGGATGGGAAGGATGAAAAGCAAAGCAGGAGATCAGGCCAGCTTTAGCTACATGGCTTCCAGCACCCAGATAGGTGAAAGCTGGAGGCACATTCCTTCCAGCCAGCTGCCCAGCAAGTTGGAAGCAATCACAAAACCCAGATCTAGGGAAGCCTCACTGAAAAGAAAGACACACACAAGGCTTCTACAGCCACACTACACTGCCTCGCTTCTCTATCGGTGACTTCTGAACTTTATGTCTGATTCCAGCCAAACCCTGCTAAGCAGGCAGATTCATTCCCCCCGATGATGAAGATCCTGGAAGTTCAGGGAAAATAAGTGGTCACAAAGAAAAAAGAACTCAATCCTCTCACAGGGTACTCAACCCTTCCACACGGCTACCTGTAAGAGGTGCTTGTTAGGTGTCACAGAACTAGGAAGAGAAGAAGAAAGCAATGAAGGAATGAAAATCACTTGGAGCTTGAACCCTTTTCAATATCAAATCCAAACACCCGATAGATACATTAAAAGCAGCTTTCTTAGCATCAGCACTCAGAATATGAAGGGAAAAAATAAGTAAGCACAGGAAACAGGCTGGAAAGATGCATACTATCACTTATTATAAAAACAGAATGCATCCAAATATAAAAAGGAAGTAGGTAAGAGATACAGTAAATAGGGATTTCTAGGTATTATTCAACATCCCTCAGTATTTGGCAACTTCTGTAGACTCTAAAAAGCCCATTAAATATTTGACAGGACACTGAAAACATCCGTGCTTAAGTGAAACAGAAAGTTGTTTTTTCAGTATTTTATTACAAGAGTCACCACTTCAAAACCTGTCATTGATCAGTACTTCATTCCTCTTGAAGACTCCAAGATGAAAGGTACTGAAGACCACCTTAAATGTCTGCCTCATCTTGGGTGGTAAATGAACCCTGAGGTTTTGTGACAATAGATAAACAAAGGGTGATATTGTAGATAAAAAAACAATGAAGTAACAACACAATAGTCTACAGTTTTAGAGAACATACTCCCATCTCTTAGAAAATAAGCTTTGACTGGAATCCAGACACATTAAGACTTCGATTACAACTCTCGTATATTCTATGCTCTATAAAAGAATTCAAGTTTTAGCTACTACAGCTATTTAAGACAGAAAGATATTTAACCTAAATATACAGGTAACATATACAGGAAGATTGTGTGAACAATACAAGAGAATTTCAGCAGTTTATCTCACTATTAGAACCCCAAAGAGGACAACTTAATCCTAGAAACACTTAATGTAAATATTAACATAAAATTGACCCAGTCCAGAATCCTAACACACCAGTCACAGCTTCAAAACAATCAACTCTGATGACTAACTAGCATTAATTATACACAGAACAGTGCGGCAGTTTATGAAATTTTCTTTGTTGCTCGTGCCACCCATGAAAATTTTTCTTTGTTAACAAAGACCTTCCATTACCTGCTTGCTGTCATCCCTGCTATTTACAGTCCTAGCAGGTCATACTCAGTCTCTCAAGCCCTGGCTCGGTATCTGATTGCCCACGTATGCCAGCATAAGCAACACCCACCTCCTGCTTGCCCCAAGCTGCAATCTTCACCCCAGCCACCCCCCTCCCTGCAGCCCTCTGCACACCAATCCAGCAGGCTGGAGCAAGGGATGCGTACTGCTGAAGAATCAAGAAGCAGCTTCCTCCTGCAGCATCCAGGTGAGTCATTTCAGCAGCTTCTGCCAGTGCAATACACACCAAAGCCTTCAGGGAAGGCCATACAGAATGAAGAGGATGACTGCTAAAGCCACTGCCTATGCCACGAAGTAGGAAATTAAGCTATAAAAAACCTGAGTGCTGCACATGGCGTGTTACTTTCACACCCTGAAAGATTTTTATCTAAGCTCCTATGTGATTAAAACAAAAAATACAAACAACCATGAACAAGCATTAGAAACATATCTTAAAAGAAAGCATTATTGTAATAAAGTTGGCGAAAATGACAATGTAGGAACTTACAGCAAGTCACGTTATTTAACCCTGAAAAGATTTAAGCAATCTACATTCTCACGTTCTAATGAAAGTAAAAAGATTTGAACTAGAACGAGTATGCCTACATTATTTATGTGACTGGCAAATATTTGCACATATCTCCAGCTCACAAAGAATTAGGGGTTAAACTGACCAAGCCCACTTTTCTCAAAGCAGCAAATGGCAGCTAGGAAGCTGGATAGCTTGGATGGGGAATGGGAAGAGAGACAAGTGTACCCTGTGGAGACAATGAAAAAGTTTCAGCTATGTTACTATGTTACCTACCTCAGCTATTACTATATTTTAGTCAGTTACTATTATGTGCAAACTAGTATATACAGTCAACTATTATGTGCAAATATTGCTGATAGATGGTGGAATGCTTTTACTTCCATTCCACGAAATGGGAAGCCACAGGCAAGAGACAAAATGCTTGCTAAAATACCTTGTAAGTTACTGAACAAATGCAGTTATCTCCAAATGCTGACCAGCTCTACTCCCTTCACGTCATGCTTTTTCTACCTCTTCACTTGAATTTTTCTTCTACATTTACCCAGCAAACACCACTAGAGTGTCTAAGAAACTACGCTGAAAATTCAGAACTCCTGAACAGTTCAGCAAAGGTCAGCACTAATAACTAACTGTTGTCAGTTTAAGACAAGTGTTTTCAGAAGCTGGGGACAGCAGTAATAAAAAACAGTATTCATTTTCTGTTTCAAAGCAAGCACTTGCTTATTATAATCAAGTGAATCAAGACTGAACAAATTAACACAACCACTGCCTAAGCACTGGTGCACTCAAGTCCCAAAGTTCTTACCGCATAAAGCTGAACCAGAAATGCTGCTATACCAGAGCCAGTATATTTTTTAATTCACGTTGGGTTTCATTTTTTCCCCTCAAGTTCTTAGCTAACGTAAGATAGAATACAACACAAAACTTCACCTCTCAGTCCACACAGCACTATCAAGACAAATTTCACCTCACATACACTATTTTAAAATTGTAGTGTGCTATTTTTACACACGTTTTTATTCTGACCTAGCATTTGTGGCACGTTGCTTTAAACCAGATACTAGGAGTTGTTCATCTTGCACCAGATGCAATAGTTGAATGCTGATGTAGCACAACGGAAAGACACAATCTTATCTCAATAAGAATAATGCTTTCTCTAGCAGGAAAAATACAACTTCATCTGCTCAGCATTATCGTATATCACCAATAAAATTGTTGTTTTTTTTCCTGAATCTTCGAGAGCATCTCTTTACACAGATGTTGCCTATGTGCTGGGGATTTTTCAATCAAGCAAGTTTAGGCCTGGCTGCACCCACCCAGCAACCAAGAGAGCTGCAATAAAAGAAAATAACTTGCTGTCATAAAACAGAGGAAGTAGAAGGTTTCGATGGTTTCCTGTCAAGGAAAAAAAAAATCTGCTTGAAGTGCAGGGCAGCAAGCTATTACCCCTTTTCAACCTAGAAATCTGAGAGGCCCTATCTAGCTGTTAGCCATTTAAGAAATTAAAAGTTGACCAATACGCAATCTTACAAAGACAGAGCCATTGTTAAACTAGAAAGCCTCTCTCGTTTAACCCCTCGCCCTTCTTAAAGCTTGAATTACAGCACTTGGTCGATACTTGTGAAGCTTTATGCACTGAGACACGCACAATGTTAACAGCATTTAGGCTTCTGATGGTATCTGCGCCGTGTCCAGCAACTCCAACACTTTGCTGCAGCACTGTTTGCCAGCCACATCTCTCCTATCAAGCAGTAAACAGTCCTGCCGGTGTCAGAGCTTTACGCTGACTTCAGAGCGAGCTGCCAGACTCAAGCACGCTATTTCTGGTAGGTTTGCCGCTCAGAGCCGCTTGCACGGCACCTCGCAGCGAAGACGCGCGGCTCTCAGGCGGCACGGAACGGCTCCGTTCCGGAACACCGCGCCTGAAACAACGTGACGTGCCCCGAGCTCCCACAGGTGCCTCGGCGCAGGAGGAGAACGGCCTCGTCCCGCCAGCACGGAGGCCCGCGCCGGGCGGAACCGGCCGCCGCTTCTCGCCGCGACGAGGCGGCACGGCTCCCGACAAACACCTGCAGCCCGCGGTGCCGCACACTCACCCGGGCGCGATGACCTGGCCGGGCCGCGCGCACAGCTCCCGCACTACGCCGGGCCGCTCCGCCTTCAGCTTGCGCTCGGCGCCGGAGCGCTGGGGCCGGGGGCCGGCGCCGGAACCCGGCGAGGCCGCGGCGGGACGCGGAGCGGGCGGCAGCGGGGCGCAGAGCGCCAGCACCGAGCCGATCTGCACCGCCGCCCCCACCGACACCTTCCACTCCAGCAACCGCAGCGGCCGCGGGCCCGGCGCCCGGATCTCCGCAATGGGTCCCGCGGAGCCCTCCGCCGCGCTCCCGCCGCCCCTCTCGGCCGGCCCCTCCATCCCGCCGGGGCGGGTCGCTATGGCGACACCCGCGCCGCCGCCGCCACCGGCCTGGCAGTGGGCCGCGGCCTGCCGCTGCGGGGCACGGGGCGCCACAACAGCCGCCGCCGGTGCCGACCCCACCGCGCAGGCGCGGCACGCCGCGCGCCCGGCCCGGCTTAAAGGCACAGCCGCGCGGCTCCGCGGGAGCGAGAACGGGGGAAGAGGAGGGGGCGGGGAGAGCCCGCGCCGCGCCCTTTTCCCGCTTCAAACGCGTTTCCGGGTCGGCGAGCGCCCTCTCGCGCTCCGGCTGTCTACCCGCGCCACCGCCCTCCCGCCGGGAGCCGAGCGAGCGAGGCGTGCCGTGCCGTGCCTGCGGTTCTACTCTCGGGTCGGACGCCGCCGAACCGCAGCCGTCAGCGCCCTTCACGAGAGCTCCTTTCCGTCGAGCGCTCGGTTTGCTCGCTGGCGGCTGGGATTTGGTCAGGGAGGAGCCATCGCGAACAGGAAAGCCTGAAATAGCGGGGTTTCCCTCCTACCTGCAGGTCGGGGTGCCTCGAAGGGAGGACTTTCGAGATGGATGGGAATCGCTGTGAACTTCCCCAGACGGCCGGGCTGTGAGGATACTACTGTTAGTAGTAACCAGAGAGTGGGAAGTTCTTGAATTAAAGTTCCCGTACATCTTTTATCAGCTCCTCACACGCAGGCGTAACAGCATGCTGTGTGATAACGTGTTTTCTACACTTCTCTCATGCAGGAGAGCTGACAGGAGCAGCTTTTTGGGATGCTTTAAAGTAACAGAAGCATTGAATCACCAAGGTTGGAAAAGACCTACAAGATCATTCAGTCCAACTGACTGCCTATCACCAATAGTTCTTACTAAACCACATCCCTCAACTCAATATCTAAATGTTCCTTGAGCGCGTGTGAGGTGATGGAAGAGGCTGCTGACTGCATTGTCCTCCACTCATTTGATACAGAGGTTGGAAGGTCTTTGTAAATGAGATGGAGGAATTGCAATATGTATAGTCCAGTTTCCTGGTTAAGGTATTTGGGTATTGCTTAGGAGAATGCTTAGGTTAATCTCCTGCTCCAGGGCTCTTGGAACAATGGAAGTTTCTTCAGCAATAAATTTGAGAAAGTGTTTGTGTAACTACTCTTTCCTGGAGTGTGTAAGGAGATGATAATAACTTTATTGCTCTTATTGGACGGGTTTACTTACAAGAACATTTGTTATTATAATAGGTAATGGGTTTGAATTCAGTGAAGTAAGTAGAGAATAAAGCCATACAGTGAACACTGGAGTTAAAACAGAATGATGAACACAAGTTATGTGTGCTCCACCTGTTGTTTTTATTGAGAATAGCAGCCTCAGACTAATGCCTAGGTGGTCAACTTCTTCATAAATTTTAATGTTGACATGCATGCTGTGAAGTCGCATCATAAGAGGCGAGCTGTTTTCCTTTTGCCTTACTGTTCCTTCCTTTACAACACTAGACAATTCTCACTAGGATGACCGGTAGCATCCCTCTATAATCAATGTTGTTTCTTCCTAATATAAAACAAAAATTATCAGCACTGAAGAAACCTGTCCACATCATACATGTGTACGTGTCATACATAAAAACTGAATTTTACATCACCAGGGTAGCGAGGCCAGTAGACTTGATGTAGCTCACCGAGTAGCTCCACCAGCAAGTTCTGGCTTGCAGCATTTCCTCTCATTTCTTGTCTGGCTAATGCTTTTAGCTTGAATCCAGGCTTCTTCCTTTTGGGGTGGATTATTAACATTCTGCTCCAAGGTAAGCAGGCCAAGGACAGCCTCAGGGCAGCAATCCCATTAAGGAGTGCAAAGGAAAGGAGAGATCCTCGAAGAACAGGAGAATTAATGAGGAACTTCCCTTTTGCTAAAACCTTTGTAGACCTCTAAGTCTAGAAGATCTCTGTAATGCCAAGAGTGTTAACCATGATGGTCAGGAGAAGACTGAAACAGTTGTTGAGGTGGGAAAGGGTCTTTGGAGATCATTAATCCTGCTCCTCTAGCTCAAAGCAGGAAGACGAGCAGGTTGCTCAGGGACACATCCAGATGGATTTTGAGAACCTCCGAGGGTGGAGACTCCACAGCCACTCTGGGATACTTTTTCCAACGTTCAATCATCCTCACAGTGAAAAAAGCTGTACATCTGTCTGTGTTCATTGCCTCTTGTCTTGGCAGAGAGCACCACTGACACGAATCTGCCTTTGTTTACCAATCTCGCTCTTCACCCATAAACACAACCTCGATGATCCCTCTGGAATCTTCTGCACGTTGAGCAGTCTCAGCTCTCTCAACCCCTTCTGATGTGACATGCTCCAAATCTTTTAATAGATACTGTTTATGGCCCTTTGTTGCAGGTGCTTTATGTCTATGTCAGTAGATATACTCTTGTACCAGCACACCCCATCTGATGGGGCATAGGAGGATGTTTACCTCCCTCAATCTGCTGGCAGTGGTCTTCCTAATGCAGCTCAAGATGCTGTTGCCTCTTGTGCTGCAAAAGCACATTTGCTGGTACATGGTGTCCAGCTTGGTGTCCACCAGGTCGCCAGTGCCTTTACTGCAGAACTGCTTTAAAGAGCTTTAAAGAGCAGCCTGTCCCAGTTCCTGCCTTGGGTCAGGACTTGGCATTTCCTTTTCTTGAACTTCCTTTTCTTGAATGTAATGAAGTTCCTGCCTGCTGATTTTTTCTAGTTTGTCAAAATCCCATGGACTGCCACTCAGTATTCAACTATCTGGCCTCCCACCCTCTCCTCCCAGCGTTCTATCATCTGCAGAACTGCTGAATGCATGCCCTGTCCCATCACCAAGATCAACAGTATTTTCCACGGTATCAACCCCTGGGCATATTACCAGTGAATGGGTAACTACTGACAGGACCCTCATAACATAATATGAAGCATTAGGGACTAGCTTCATATTCATGCAATACTTTTTTCCTGCCATGAGAAATAATCTCTCTAAGGAAACTAGAAAGTACTGTAAATTATCTCCAGATTCCCTGAGCATAATCTTGCCCCGTATTTAACGATGACCTCTGTTAAACAAACTATGTTTACTGGTACTGAACGACCTCTTACTGTATGTGGATATGAGAATCTTAGGAGTGGAGCAGAACCGAATCATAAAAACGAGACGGCTTTGTTTGCTCTGCAAATATTTCAGTCCTTTGATTACTTTGCTTTCCTTTTGCTGGCTAATCTCCCACACCTAATACACATTTAAGGTCATGCTGCTTTCTGAATACCTGTCATTTTTTGAAAGCTGGCTTTCCACACAGCTTTTATTATATTTTGACATAATATTTATCCAATCCATCCTCCTTGGATGGACAAGGATAGAAAATATTTGATCCTTTGCTGACAGGCTTGATGCACGTAAGAATTCAGTGACTTCTAAGTTTTACAATGCATGGCTACACAGGGCTACAATGGTGGCATTATAGGCAAGGAGCAAAGTAGTAAGAATTTACCTCATCTAGCCAGCTCTGATACTGCTAACTCTCATCTCTTGAACAAAATGTGTGTATCCTGCATCTTATACGTTAAAGTCAATCTCAGACAGCTTTTGCAGTCTCTTGTTTCATGGAAACTATTTTGTTATTTTCTTTGCACCTGTAATGGTGCAGGAAAAAATCTCAGCTGGGAGAATAACAAATGAAATCTACATAATAATTAGTGTTCCTGCTTATTTTCAATGCATGGAGACAAAACTTTACAAAATAAGTGCATTCATCAATCCTAGATAGGTGCACGTTAAAATCTGGGATGATGGGTAATGAGAACATTAAGGGAAGAACTTGCAATTCTCCTAAGTAAGTATAATGCTAAGGAATACGCTATGTTAAAATGCTTGACTTCATGTCTGGTAAAACCAGATGGCTTCCATCAAGAGGCAGATGTTTTTCCCAGTCTTCTCTTCAAAAAGGTCATCAGAATTTAACCAGGCCTCTGTATTTGAATGCATAGCATGAGCAAAAGTAAATGCTATGGATATCAACTTGATATAACTGCTTGAGTGAAAGCACTAGGGTGCTAAATATAGTTTTGTGGGGAAGAGTTTCTTAAAAGTGGTAGATGAAGAATTCTGAAAATACACGTCTAACTTCTAGGAAGGTAAAGGAGAAATTCTGCAGTTCATTTACTTAAGTTAGAAATATGCTTAGGTAAAGATCTCTTAAAATATGTTACCCTACCATGACTGTTCCGGCTTTAATGAATATTCACAATGCTTCTTAAAGATGACTTAGTGGAGTATTTTCATATTCAGACTGATGATTTTAATGCTGTAAGGCTGTCTCAGCATATTTAAACAATATGAGTATCTGTTCCACAGTACTTCTAGGAGGCTATAGAATGTAAGCTAGACAAAGTCCTGAAGTCTTCAAGCAGCTTGCTGAAGTCTGCAAATGGAAAAGAGCCACAGAACAGACATCATGTATCTCTGCTCCCAAGAAAGCTGTGGAAATGTTGGTAGTAGGATGTGGCAGCAGCTCACCAGTGATCCAGCAACCTCCCTCCTGTCCAAAGCTTGGGTGTGCAGCTGTGATGCAGGTTGTCTGAGCAAAGTCACTCACTCTCACTTATCCCCTACAGCTGGGGATTTGCAGCAGCAAGCTGCCCTGCTGCTAGACAACCCCATTGCCAATGACATGATGTAATCTTATAGTGAGAGGTGCATTTGGACTATTCAGGAGCTGCACAGAAGTTGTTACAGAGTTACAGTTGAGCAAGTCCCTATAGCAGGGGTTTTATAGTAACGTACGTGTCATTTCTAGGTGCAAGAAGTCTGCGAGATGGCATTACCTTTAGATATTTCAAAAAAAAATTGGAGACACTTAAAAGATTTTGCAGCTCTTCTGTGCTGTACACGCTCAGATTCCTCATTGCAGCCACTGTGATAACCAGTCAATTGGAAAAGTGAAATAACCTTATCTTATTTTTGAGGTTTTCCAGTAGGAAGTGAAGCTTTAACCTCCTCAGAAGCCTGTAAGACTAAGCATCACAAGCCAGAGCATTTTTTGCTATGTGTAAGCACCCTGTCTAGTAGAGGTTTGGGTAGTTTCCATTGTGGCAATCCTTTCCTGTTTCTAGATTCTTGACTGCTCAGCCAGGGACCTTCTGCCAGGTTTTCTGCTGGCTTTTGCAGATGCAACTAAGGGAATGAATATAACACAGAGAATACAATAAAATACACATCTGGTGCTTGATCTCACTCTCACCAAACAATTACAAATATTGTTAATTGCCTTCAAAAGGAAACGATTCAAATTCTTAGCATCACAATAATCAATTAGAAGGCAGCTTAAATGTGTGCTTTCACCAACTTTTACATCACCTGGTTCTTTGCATTTGAAAATGCAATCTTCACTCTGATATTCCTGGCAAATATCTTTGGCAAAACTCTATGCTCTTCAGTGGAAATATAGCAGAGACTAATTTAGCTTCTCAATTTTTGTTTTTCTTGGGCAAACTGAAAGAAAAGGATATAAAAAAGAAACAGTCTGTGAAAGTTACTTTTTCCTCACTGCTCCTTCTCTACAAGAGGAGTTAGTTTTGCACTGATGGATGTTCAGATGTACATTTTCAGAAGTGTATATATTTTTGCATGGGTATTTTTATGTGTCAGTGTACGAACTGGACAAACGGGCTCAAAACAGCTCGTCCACATAAGAGATTGACACATATGCACCTCTATGAGTGTGGCTACTCATGAAGCCCCAGCATAGATGCATCCTTTTGGTCATATTCTTGAAATCCCTTCAGGTAGTTGTCTATACTCATAATGTAAATCATTATTTACTTTGTTGGGCCTGCTCCCATGGTTCATTGGCAGTCAGGTTTCACGTCTTAAAGCTCACAGATTTTTGAAATATACGACTTTGAAGTGTGAACCAGCACTTCTCCCTGTCCTAACTAGGGATATGTACAGCTGTACATCCCTTCCCTCCTTTGTAGAAGGAGAATACGCCTAGGCATTTTCTCACTGATTGATTTGGGAGAAAAATGAACAGTATTTAATGGCAGGGATTCCTGTGCCATTGCAACAGAAGTTAATTCAAGCTATTGAGCAGGCCACCAACCAGAAAGGCCAGAAAATCTGTCAGAAAGCTGAAGCTCTGTGTGACTACACAGCCTCTGAACAGCTATTTCCAGCCTGTGCCTGAAGGCTCCCAGGACCCAAGGGGCTATTAGAAAAGGCATTTTGCTGCCCAGTAATCTATAGGTGTGAATGTTTTAGGCCCCCCCCACCTCCACTGGAAAATGTTCAGAGATGTAAAACAGTGAGCAATTGAAAAGCCCTGCCACGAAGAAAAGCGTGCCCTTCTTCACAGGGGAGTCAATTATTTGAAAGGGTAGATAACAGCAGGACAAGGGGAAATGGGTTGAAGCTGAGGGAAGATTTAGGTTGGATGTCAGGGGGAAGTTCTTTACAGAGAGAGTGCTGAGGTGCTGGAACAGCTGCCCAGAGAGGCTGTGGATGCCCCATCCCTGGAGGTGTTCAAGGCCAGGTTGGATGGGGCCCTGGGCAGCCTGGTCTAGCATTAAATGTGGAGGTTGGTGGCCCTGCATGTGGCAGGGAGGTTGGAGATTCGTGATCCTTGAGGTCCCTTCAAACCCTGGCCAGTCTGTGATTCTGTCATTCTGTCATTCTGTGAAATGTTGATGTGGCTTTTTACCCTTCTGTTCCCTTTCAAACCACTGCCACGCGTCTTCAGCCGAACGAAAAACCTGTGTTGGACACCCTTGGAGACAGGCAGGTGGCAGCAGTGCGTCCGACAGGGTCAGCGCTGAGCTCCGTGCCCGCGAGGTGGCACGGCAGGGCTGTTGTTAGGATCGCTATTGCATCGTCTCATCTGTAGGTCCCTTCGAGCCAAGTGATGCGGTGCTCCTTAAGAGAGTTGTACATACTAAGAATAATGTCTCTTGGTTATTACAGAGGGTGGGAGGGTGAGGAAAGTAACCATACTTCCAGCAACAGGGAAGAATCTACTGAGCTGGGAAATTAGAAGAATATTGTTTCATCATTAGGAATAGGTAAAATTTAACAGGTAAAATCAAAATCAGTTCAAAAGAGAACCGAGGGTAATCTGTTTGTGCTCACGGTGGATCAAGCAAAGTTCAGCAAAAGTGAAAACGAAGGGCAAAGAGAAGCTGTATGCAGTGATCTTTAATCAAAAAGAAAAATCATAGCACTGCAAAAGAGATGAACCAATCAAAAGTGATCAAGATCAGAGCTGCTGATAGAAGTGATACCAAAAATCATTTGGTTTGGATCTTGCTGAGAAAGGATGTGCCTGGTGACAGAACAGCCTCAAGCAGGTGAGAATGAGGTGAGGAAAGCACCATTTCTTTTCAAAGCAGAGATGAAGTACATCCAAAACAGAAGGGGGAAGATGGTGTAGCCATCAAAGAAGACATGCCACATACTGTGTTAGCATAAAAGAGAAGCATGGTAGCTTCGTAAGTTGACCATACAAAGCATATATTAGGGCAGTAATATTAGGTTTAGGTAACTGAGCTGGTGAAAGTAGAGTTCCATGCACATTAAAAACAAATCTAGAAACAACATGGGTACCTGTACAAAATGAGGATTAAGTCCTTCTTCCAGCTTTACTTTATCTGAAAACCTATATGGTGCTGAGATTTTCCTTTTTCATTATTTCAGAAATATCTTACAGGAAAAAAGATTTTTATATTCTGTTCTGTTAATGAGAAATGTCCTGAAGAAAATCTGAGAAGAAGCCACAGTATCCTGGGCTATTCCGTCACTTAGTTTTTGGACAGATGTGTGTATTATATGCATTTCAGTCTGACAAAAAGACCTCTGTCTTAGAGATGCAAATGAATAGGATATCTGTCTGCTGCAGAGGGAAAATTATGTTCAGTATACTAAATTTGTGTTTTTTATAGTATCAAAATCACAACTTATTAGAAAAACAAGCATCAAATGTGAATGCACATGCCAGAACCATCCTCACGTAGAGTTCAATTACAGCTGAGACTTTCTGGTAAACATTTTAGTTTTCAGCTGCATATTTTGCACGCTATTTGCATGAAGTGTTTCCCTTGTTGGCTGACTCCATGCCCTTTTGGCTTGTCCTTTTTTTTTTTTTGTCTTTTTAAGGCTGGTGGTGATTCACTGGAAAAAAATCCATTTAGCCAGTGAGCAGGAATTTATGACCTATTTACAAGTGAACTTCACCATACTATTAGTAGCCCAAACCAGCCTCAGGAGCAGTCCCCAGACTACCTTTCAGCTGACTGTCAGTTCCCAGTGATTCCCAAGGGCTCAGCTCCAGGCCATCTGCACTTCCCTTGCCTGGCCTGCCGTGCCACAGGTGGTATTATTCACCTATATGATTTTCTCTTTCTTTGGCTAAAGAACCCATATTCTCAGGGTTGGACAGTGTGTCTTCTGAAAGGTCTCGAGAAGATACTACACGCAAAAGAGAGCCGAACTCTGGGACACCAGCAAACTCTATCTGGCTTAGCAGCAAAAAGAGATAGCCCTTAGAGGGCTGCGGTATTCAGAAGCTGCTCACAGCAATCTCTCTTAGCTCAGGAAGGCCGTAATTACAGCAAAGGTGGCAAGGCCCATGAGATGCTGCTTGTGAGTAACACAGACAACAGGCGAAGTATGCCATCTTCCCAGCATTTTGTCCTGCCTCTTCTACAAAGTGAGGTGCTGAGTGCTGTCACTGCAGAGCTGGTATTCTGAGCTGCCAGCTGTGCCACACAACCTCCAGATTTCTCAGAAAATAACCTGCCATCCACCAGCAGGACAAACTCATACTCTCCCGATTTTCACCACAGGATGGCAGTGCAAGATTTTGATTTCTAGCATCTGCTGACAGCGTGTATGTACATGCCTTGTGCGTGTGACAGCATAGTTAGGCTGAAAATTAAAAACAGTAGTGCTTTTTTCCATTTTGAAAACAAAGATGCAGTAGCTTCCTGTGAAATAGAACTGAATTTTGAAAACACAGAGCCAATAAGAAAGCAATGCTACTGCTGAGCTAAGGTGTTGCCACAAACACATTTCAGAAACGCACCCTAGCTTTGTTTCTATGCTGACATATATATGTGTATATATAGAGAGATACATACACTTACTTTTATATAAAATTATATAAAAAGTATAAAATTTATATGGAAAAGATGATGTATTCCAAATGGCCTCTGAATTCAGGGAACTAGTGTTCAAAAATTGTCTCTTTGGCCTGCACGCTAGTGTGCACTCACTGCTGGTGCAGTCCCAAAGCTGCAAGTGGTTGCCAGATCTGTCCAGCCTTCCTCCTCTGACCCTAGCTATACACCTCCATTTTCTTTTTGCAAGGCAAACCAGGGCCTTCGATTGATTTGAAAACATAGCTGAAAAAAAAAACAGACAGCATTTAATGGGAATTGGTGCCTCGAGCTTGTAGCATGGGCACTGGGAGGCAGAGGGGGCCCAGGCCTATCTTCAGCCACACCTGGTTTGTGACAACAGGGCTGGAAGGAACTCTCAGGCACAGCCTTGCTGCTGGGCTGGTAATTAAACTGACCTCCCAGCGCAGGTGCTGTTTGCTGGTGTGGCAATCACAGCAAAATGTTGGTGGCATAACATTCCCTGTGACACTTTTGTCAGGATGCGGTGTGGTAAAATATCACTATATTAATGCCAAGGGCAACAAAGGTTTTAAGCAAAGTATTCTGCTTTGAACTACTGCTGAAGCACACCCACATACTCAGCTTTTTAGTGATAAATAAATAGTGAATTGCACCAACTGCACAGATAAATCTGTACAAAAAGACTATGCAGATGAGCTCCAAGAGTTTGAATGCCACATTGACATCTTTCATAATTTCTCAGATTTTATAAGATGTGTGTCACAAAAAATATTTCACAGCTTAACAGAAGTGTTGAGAATATGAACTCACTGGCTTAAAAAACATGAAGACACATTTAATTTTTAAATCCATCATCTTTAGGGAAAAGCTTTGAATGCTGAGTATCCAACTTGCAATTTTTAATGCTAGAAACTGTCAGCCCTGTGTTTTTGTCCTTGGTCTGCCATCCTGGTGTCTGAGGGATGAGGTGTGTTTGAATCTCAGCTTGAACGCAGGCAGATGAAGGCATTTTCAGCTCAAGATTCTGTTGAGCAATATCTCCAGAAGGCACTACCAGCCGTGTGGGCAATGCTATCTTATTTGCTCAGACTGTTGTTGGAGGAATATCATTTGAGATTTTGTTTTGATGTTAAAGGATTCTTCAGATGGCAGCTATCTGTCAGTGTTGCTGCTTTTTCAAAGCTTCTGTACATGTGTTAAGTGGTCCCAGTAGCCCACTGAAGGATAAACAAAGCACACAGTTCAGCAGTGCTGTTTGAGGTGCAATAATAGCTCCACATAAATGCAGCAGGGTAGCACTTACTTCTGATTTCTCTCCTTCCTTATAATGGGCAGCTTTATGTTTCAAACAGTTTCTTGGATGACTGATATAATCTTGCTGTCTCTGGTACCAGCCTGTATGTAGTGGGAGTGTACACTGGAAGACTTAATGGAGGAAAAATTCATTCTCCGTAGCTAGTAATACCTAGCAGTCTTACCTATATCTGAGAGAAGTGCTACCTTTAACTCTGTCAGTCTTGCACTTTGCCCCATGGGTGTCCAACCTTTTGGCTCTCCTGGACCACATTAAGTGAAGAGGAATTGTCTCGGGCTGTATATAAAATACATAATATAGCTAGTGGAGTTAAGTAAAACGGCTTTTTTTTTTTTTTTTTTAATTTAAAAAAGAGGGCAACAAAACCACAAAGCAATTGGGTAAAGTTTACTCCATGTCAGTAAAATTTCTGAAATTTGGTATTTTTCTCTACAGGAAAACTTCATGTAAATCTCATTTGTATCCATAAGGAAGATATATTTTTCTTTTTCTGTTTCTTTTTTTTTTTTCCCACATGACATTCCTTTCTCTCTATCTCTTCTAATGACGTAGTGGTAACTGAAAGAAACCTTTGGTGGGACAGCTAATACTCTCATATGTTTCAAGCTGCCGTTTTTCAAAACAGAGACCCTGCAGTTTCACAACCAGATAGACCCCAACCATGTCACACGGCCTGTAAAGATCTAAATTTTGTGAAAAATGTGTGGCACGTGGAAATGGTGATGTTTTGTATTTCCAGTAGCAAACGGCAGGGCTGGCTGCAGGCCAGCGAATGAGCAGGGATACAGGGAGCCATCCTGCAACGTGTGACCCACAGCACGAACCCACTACTGCGGGATGGTGAAGATTTGTGGGGTGCTGAATGGGGAAGTGGAAGGCAGGAGGGGCTAGGGCAGCCTCCTTGTAAATCACCATTAGGATGGAGATCCCACCAGGCTTCATGTCCTGCAAGCACATAATGCAAGCAGTTATTTTTCCTCTGTGCAGATTTCAATAAAAAAGAGTGCAGATTGGTGGTGCATGTGGGGGGCTGCAGCACAGGAAGATGACAGCACTGGGCCCCCAGGTCAGAAGGGTGCAGGCAGTGAGAGAGAAGGCAAACACTGCAACTAGAGGGATGTCTGACTTTGATTTTGTGAAACTAATGCATCAGGTGAGTTTGATAGAAGTGGTTGCCATTCTCAGTGAGTTCTCAAGGCGTGTGTCAGAGATTTTTGGTGAAATTTTACTCTTCCTGTATTTCATCCTTGAAAACTGTTGATCACAGTTGTGCATGCTGCCAAAAAGTGACAACATGAATACGGCATGATTGTGAAGCAAAATATATTTTTCTCTGGTAAGACAGAGCTCACAGAAGTCTGGTAAAGAGACATGGTCAGAGTTTTTGATTTTGAGTTGACTTTAATTGTATGCATACCATTTGAAAATTTGCAGGTAATGTAATTATGTCAACTGAAAATGGAGTAGCAAATATATTAAAAAAAAAAAAAAAATTCAGCAATCTTGAAACATATTCTCAAATTCCTTTATCAAAAGGGAAAGCACAGCTGTATGTTTTTTGTTTTTCCCAGGACTGTGTTTAGCCGATATATCAAAATACATGAAATTATCTGTTGTAAGTTGAGTTAGCACTGCAGCGTACCCTTCCCTTGTCCTTTTTTCAGCTGAGAAGGGTTGGACATGCCTGCTCTACTGCTTTAATGACTTGAGCTGAAGCTGAGCTGTCCCTCTTAGAAGGGCACAGTGCTACAGCAGGCATGATTTTGCCTTTTCATCCACAGGCATGCATTTCACAGTGCATTTCTCCCAGTGCTTTCCTTTGGCAACTAGGGGCTGAGGAAGTGAGGGGAAGTAGAATTGAAAATGAGTGAAGGAAAGAGGAAAATGAATAGGAGGAAGAAAGAGAAAGGTAGAGGGCAGAAAATCTTGAGGAAATGGAGACTTTAGATACTGACTGAAGACCTACAGCAGTGTGGAGAGTTCTCAAAAAGAGACAGTCATCAAAGAGCAGCAGATCAAATGGTATTGCCTGTGCAACAAGCATGTGCTCACACATGTAAGCACATGTAAGAAAGGGGGAGGCTATCTCACACAGAAGGAGGCAGGGTTAAGCCTTCTGTGGCCATCTTGGTTACAAGAAGACCCCAGTGCCTCTCAGCACCCAGGGCAGATGATGGTTTAGCAGCAGGGCTCTGGAGGCCTCTGTCCTGGAGCTCCCGTCTGCTGCAGCACCAATGTGGAGAATCAGGAGGGCTGAGCTGTGTATCTGTGGGAGCCAGGCACAGCCAAGAATAAAACCCACTTTTTCTGTGCCTCAGCTCTATCCATACAGCAATCGCTTCCCCACGCAATAATCTGACATTACAGAATGTATGGTGATGCAAAGCCACAAAGAAACTAAATTCAGAGAGTAGTGGGTGTATGACTTGCATGCGATGTTTCCCTTTCACTGCAAATTTCTCGTTTACTGTTATTTTTGCATGGGGCTATGTGACTGAATTCCCATAAAGTGGTCTCCCACAGCTCAGGCAGTTATTAGAGAAAGAGGCAGTCACCAGACTGATCTGTGCCTGGAAATTAGAGAGACACAGACACAGAGCAGGCATTTGAGAAAGAGACTGCAGCATGGGAAGGGATATATGAACCACTCCGACACAATTCAGTTGTTAGGCAAATGATTAAAGCTAAAAAGGAGAAAAAATGAACTGCTTCCCCGGTTGCGTATATAAGCTGGACATTTGTGGAGAGTGAGTGAGTGGAGTGGTTATCAACAATAAAGGAGTAATAAAAAGATAAGATCTTTGCATTCCAATTAAAAGAAAAATCATTGCCACAGAATCAGATGTTTTCCCTGGCAAAGAGGCAAAGAATTTCTCTACAGGCAAGAGACAAATACCTACCTCTTCTATTTTATCAAGCATTAACCCAAAGGCCTCTGATAGTAGAGGGCAGAGAAGCAACATAGGAATTTCTATTGCAGATGAGAAAACATTTCTTTTTCTGTGCACAAATCTGAAGAAAGATTGGACCAATGAATCAGTGGGGTGAAAGGAAGGAAACCAACTTATTAGGAGATTAACACTGGGTAAACTTTAGAGCAAGATAGCTTTTCTGATGCAGCAGTGTTAGAAATTAAGGAAGCAAATATCAGCCTTGCTTCCCCTTCCTGCCACCCCCACATTAGCCACATTTTTGCAAAACATACCATGATGCATGTACTAATGCAATGGTAAGGCTTACTTCTGTGATAATAGTTTTTCTTACTGAGACTTTCAAAGCTTCAAACCAATGAAAAACAAGTATCAGAATAAATGATCCAATGGCAAGTTTGCAGTATTAAGCATCTAGTGGACATACATACAAGTGCTTCAGTTATGAAACAAAAGTAAGTTTGTATTTTCCTTGCCATTTTTTTTCAAAATTGCTCTAAAGAAATTAGTGATGCCTGAGGGTTAAGCACACAATGTCCCAAGAATTTGAAAAGCCACGTTCAGGTTGTGCTCTCTCTCTCACACTGCCAGGCAGAAAGAAAGATCATCAGAGAGAGAGTTGGTTTCACTGACTAACCTTAAGGAGTCATTATGAAGATTGCTGCTTTGTACAAAGTTAAGAAGTGTCACTGATTCAGCTCCTAATAACTATATAACTAAAATGTCAGACATTATTTGGAAGAGAGAAGTGCTTCATAAATACAATTTTTAGACCTGATTGTTGATTGATATTTTTCAAGTCTTCAATGGAAAATTGAGTTTCCCAGTTCTCTTCCACGAGCAAGTTTTCTATCCAGGCTTCAGCTCCCACTGTGCTTTGCTCATTGCATGACAGCCATCCAGTAAATGGGAGGAGTGGTCTGACAGGGACACTTGCTCAGGCAGGTGGTGATTCTGACCTTTAATGAGATACTGCAGTCACATTTATAGATCGCAGTTTTGGAGTCACCATTCCTCTGATTAAAGATGACAGTTTTTCTGTGGGAAATTCCTTTTCCAAATTTTCTGACCAGAACTTATGTTTGTCAGTCTCCTGATTCCAAAGCCTTGTCTCCAGCACTTCCTTTCTGTTGACAATCCAGTAATAGCTTCATTCCCTTCCCTATCATTGGCTCATCTTTCTTCTTATGTGCAAGTGTAGATCAACTGAAACATGTATATCTTGTCTCCTTCCAATAGCAATCTGATTCTTTACATTAACCTTAAATTTCAAACATACTGAGGAAAAAGATAAGAGGTTTTTGTAGCTATCATTTGTTTCAGTACTAGAATTCAACAGAAGTTCATTATATGCCCCACTTTTACGTTATGAAATAAATATTTTAACAGCATTTGGACAAAACAGAGATTAGCAAGTGAGCAGACTTTCCTAATAAATATTCACAGGCTCTAATCTGTAATCTGTAATATGTTAAGTACAATGTCTTAGAAGTGCTTCAGCAGGTGTTTACTCTGTAATAAATGGAAAAGGGCATATATACTTATTTGTATGTGTGTGTATATATATATATATATATATATATATATATATATATACACAAATCCAGCTGTTTTTCCAGACAAAGATTTCTCATGTAGGTACCCAAATGGTGTCTTTCACTCATTGCTTGTGGTCAGCCAGTATGATGAATACATCCTTAGTAGCAAGATGACAGTAACATCCTCATGCCAGGGGAATGCCCAGAACTGCATTAATAGATGTCAGTTGCATATTGATGTTGCATGTATTTCACGAGGAATGTGTTTTTAAAAGCATGTTTCCAGTACTGCATAAAGTATTTGACCAAGTAACTTTTTACTTGGTTGTTAAGGATCTTGTAAAACACCAAGACTCACCTTAAAATAGGCTGGAAGGAAAACTTGCTAAGGGTGTCTGCTAACTTAGGTGATTCTAATTTAGTCCTAACTTAGAGCCCTCTCAGCCTAACCTAGCCTCCTAGCTTTGGGACTTGCAGTCAGCTGAATGTGAACCATCTCGACCACACAGTTTCATATATTTGATTTCAGTAGGGTGTTGAATAGGTCTTGCAGTCTAGGTGGCTGCCTGGATGAGTAGGCTACTTGCTAATATGGGATAAATCTTTCATCCTCTCTTGTGAGGTGTGTTCTACTTAATTATTAAGTACTTATTTGAGAAGGTATTTGAACTCTGACCTTAACTATATTTCCTAACTAATGGCTGGAGAGTTAGGGCATCTTCTCTCTCCTTGCCCTCTTCCCTCTACTTTCATTTCTGGTCCAGTGGTAGTTAATAATTTATATGAAATAGAACATTTCCAACAGCAAATGTGGAAAGAAACCAACCCCCTGGTACTGATATCACCCACGAGTTATGCCACTAATTAAAGATTTGAGAGAAAGAGTTTGAATGCAAGAGCTATCTTTAGGTGGACCAGAGCTTGTATCAACAACTTTTGCTTGAATTGAACTTAATACTTTTTGGATCCGTCCTCCTCTGCCAGCTCCCTCACTCGACCCAGACTCTGTTCTACATACTGAATACTGTAGGACTGGGGAAAATGAGAGAGACTGAGCTATAATAAAATCTATGAGAACAAAATTATCCTCAAAAAAGGAATGCTGAGATACACACTGCAACTGTGTTGACTTGCCATAATCTTTGAAAAAAAATTTTATCTACATTCTTCAGTTCATTTAAAATGTTATGCTTCCCTGGTTATTTTCATTAACTGCATTTTCCTAATTTTGATTTTCAAATAGTGCTTTTAAATATTAAAAGTTTATGGTTTCCCTTCTCTTCTTCCATCCCCCTAACATTTTTAGCATAAATGCTAGCAGAAGAAAATGCACACTCAGACTTTACTCATCCATGTGCTGTAAATATTCTGTACTATGTTAAGTACAAAAACAGTCAGCTACCTGGTACTCTGGAAACATGGCTTTAACCAACAGAACTGTGATGCACCTACAATCAGCAAGAACTCTATCCTGATGAGTAACGGGAGAGATTTGTCATTGTCTTCTCCCAGTGAAGTATTTACAGATGTACTCCACTTTGAGAAACAATTATGCATCATATGTTTTTGCACACAGGCACATTTTCCTGAACAATATGGGAAAGATAAACTTTTGAATGAAAAAAAAGAGAAGTTCAGATTAATCACGCTTATTTTTGGCTTGCTTTAAATGTGCTGTTTCCTTTTTATCTTTTAATAGTTTTTTATGTGGTTGCTGAAACAACTTTGTGAGAGAAGCAACAATATTCACATGAGGAAAGTCCCTGGTGTTTTTCAAACACCATTTTATTAAGGGTTGTTTCTTTTTCAGTTAAAGAAAGCAAGCTCTAACGAGCACATCACTCATACAAAACTCTTATCATCATGATGACAGTTTAAGTTTTATGAAGAGTATCTGAAATGACTACATAAGTGTCTTGAGTTAGTCTATGGAAGTGCTGAAAGCGGTTTGAGAAGATGCATTCTGAAAGAAGCATTATTATAGGCAGATGAGATAGGTCAGAAATTGGATTCATCAGACAAGGAGATCACCTATGCAAATCACAGAATCATAGAATGGTTTGGGTTGGAACGGCCCTCTAAGCTCACCTAGTTCCAACCCCCTGCTATAGATAGGGACACTTTCTTTTTCAAGGAAATGTATTTACAGCATTGCACTAAACCCACCGTGATTATTGAAATGTTAGTCATGGTAGACAAATGTCCCAGCAGTGCAAACACGCACATTAAAGATCACAGTTAGGAACTTTTACAAAGTCTCTGCAATGTTTAAAGAATATTTTAAATTTGGAAATTTAAAATCTATCAAACCTTGCTTCCATCAGAGAGGGCACAGTTTCAGATTATTTAAAGTATGCCTTTTTTTTTTTTACTATAGAAATCATAGCCAGGTTTGCAGGTACTATTTATTTCATTTGCAATGAAGTGCCAGAAGATATATAATTTGAGAAGTACCTGAACTAGAGATTTTGTCATCATTTCTGTGGGCTTTGTTTTCAGACCAAGGTGCAGCAGAGAAGAGCTAATTGTTGGGATAACTTTGACAGACAATTTTTGATGAAGTTAACAGCAGATCTTTTAGGTGGGTTGTGATGCCATTCTGAGACATTGATAACTGGGCTGCATCCGTTAGCCAGGCTGGAGTGCAGCCATTTCTCTCTTTACCTTTCTGGAAGATCAAGCAGCTGAATCCCAGATGAATCTGGGAATTGGATTAAAGACAAGAAGGTCTAATGTCATCTATATGATGGCTTCATTCCTCTCATAAGTGGTTTGACTCAAGGAGATTTCCAGCATTTGAGACAGTATTTTTCATCTCATTTAATCTACCTACCAACTAAATATGGTAAGAAATTTCACATATAGTCAGATAGTACTTTTTTCAACTTAAACATTTTGGAAGATATGCCTTAATTCCAGATTTATATCACATGGATTCAAATCTAGTAGTGCTGTGAAGTCGTGATTGCCATAATGCACTGTGTGCTGAGCTGCCTTTGCAGACCACGGTAGCGTGGCTGGATGACGTGCAGCACCTCTGGCTGTGAATCAGCAATGCGGCACAGCTTGGAAAGCTATGCTAACTAGCTGCCACTCTGATTGTTGCTAGCCAACACAGTTCATGACCACTTCAGCATGAAAAACTGAAAATAATACTGGGCAAATGTATGGCATTGCCTGTTGACCTACCTCTTGCTGCAGTGATTAAGATCTGCTCAGTCGAAAGGCAGTCCAGCACTGGTACCTTGTCACCCTGAGAAGGCAGTCTGAAGCCACACAGATGATTTCCAATGATATTTAACTGTGTTTTTAACACATACATATACAAGCAGAGAGATTCCTTTCTCCTTCCCTATGAAGCATTTATAACTAGAGGTGTAGAGTAGTTATTTTAAGCATCCTCTGGAAAGAGTTTGTCTACATGGAAGTATAGAATAAATATGTGATCGTTCTGCTTACTGGACTAGATTGGTTTTTTCCTTTAAATTTTTGTTTTAAATTATGTCTGAGCTATACATTCAGAGCCCTTTGGTCATGAATCCTTTATTTCCTTGCAGAGATAATTAGCCCCGATTGGTCCTTTTTGTTTCTATTATGAGTAAGAAGCACCGATGCTCAGAATGTGACCATCACAAAACAGCATTTCTGAGCAGGGCTGTCCCAGCTCCCATGCTCTGCCCAAGGAGATTGGACATAAGCAACAGACTGAGCTGAGTATTCATAATGTGGCAGCCATGGGAGATGCATGTTACTTCATGTGCATGGCAAATCAATCTCCTAGAGCATTTCTAGCAACTGAAAAATTTTACAGCTCATAGATCTTTGAAGTGTAAATGGAACAATCATCATCTCATCTCAGATTTCGCCTGCTCTGTGTTGCATTTATTCAACTTAAGTTGGAGCTGAATATTCATTTATTGTTAGGACTTTATGTCCAGTCTCTAATGTGTAGAGATCTCCATGCACCAGTACCAGTGCTCCTTGCCAGCTGTCCCTACCTCAGTTTCGGAAGACTGTTCCAGACATAAACAAGCAATCCTTGAGCTGGGACAGTGGTTTCCATTGGGTATATGCTAACCGTAAGGTAACTTGCCTTCACATGGCAAAGACAACTCTTTTCCTGTGGTGTATGTGCACTGCCAACTGAGCTGGTGCAGTTTAAGTTCACCTCTCCTCTTGTTTCCCGTGTTTATTGCTCCTCATCTGAGTATCAATACTGACAATATGAGGGCTCTGTATTTGCTTTAACACAAAAGAACACCACAGCTGAACAATATCATAACATTAATAATTTCTGGATAGTATTTTCCAGTGATGAAGTATACATGACTCACCTACTGGACCATCAAAATACCTGGAGAGGTTAGATTAAAACGTAGGTGAGATAGCATCAGCATTAGGTGATTAGATAAGCAATAATTACTGAATTAATGAAAGCAATAATGCCCATACGAAGGGATACAAAATGCGCTGCATACCTCTTCTATTCTGCATAACCTCATCCACCCAAGTGACTTTTCTTTGCACTATCTGTGATAATTATGGAGGTTGGAAAAGGGAAATGTTCAACTTGCTCTTCCTTCCAGCCCAAATAGAGGTAGACATAAGATGTTGTAAAGAGGAAAAAATCCCAAGCACTGTTAATCCTGCAGCACATCCAAGCACTCCAACGACACTAGGAAATTCAGATACCTTTTCTAGAATCTTGTCTCATATTTAACTCCCCCACCACTTCCGCACAAAACATGTTCACATATTAGAGCTCCTTCCTTCCTTTTCCTGGAGAGGTCCTGGTCTTCTCTAGCAAAGGTCAATGTCAGGTCTTTTCTCCTGGGACTGTCTGTACCTGTGGAATGCCTGAGCTGTTGCCTCACTCCTTTTTCTCTCATCTTCAGCAGACAAATTCCTCTCTTCCTCTTATTCCTGGTGTTTTTCCAATATCCTAGTTTCACTGTTCAAGACTCTGCTTCATAATGTACAATTTCAGAGTATATGAGGATAGCAGCCCTTTCACATATATTTGAGTGTCCTTACACTGAAAAAGTGAATCTCATTTGTGAGTGTTGGTGTAAAAAACATAAATGCAATTTCCTGAAGTTTTGCATGAGACACGTGGGAACAACAATGTACCATTCACATCCTGCCAACTTGACTTCATAAGGTGCTGGAGAATATAGACTCCAGGGACTACTGATAGCCGACTTGTTATTTTGTTTAGCTAAACCTTTCCACGGGCAGGTCGTCTCTGTATTGGAATATGTAAATGTCTCTCTCTCTACCCATGGCCTACATTTTAGGTAGACCCTTTATGAAGCAGATCCACTACATCCAATCCTTACTTTGGGACAGCCAGTTCTGTAGGAGTTGTGAAGCAGAGTGAAAATGCTAATTCTTGAATGGATTGCCTCTCATCGAGAAGGCCTAATAACTGGGGCCTAATAACTTTAACTAAAGCTTTTCCCCTTCACGTATGTATGGGAACTGTTGAGTCATGGCCTGGCCCACTGATTGAGCACCTGGGGAAAGGACCTGGTCAGCCCTGGGAGCACAGGTGAAGGCAGTTCACCTGTGCAACCCGAAGGGGTGGAGCCTGACTGCATCTTAGACCTCATTTATGGGCTGACTGCCATTGGGAAAGGGTCTCTTCCTAAAGATTAGTCCTTGGTGAAGCTTTTCTCTGTAAACATAGAATCTTTTGATACAGGTGAGCAGTCTTTTTCCCTTCTTTCATAGCACCTTTCCATTGTGCCTGTTCTTTTGTTATCACACCTTTGCTGTAATGCCTTTTTCCATTGTATTGATATGTCCAATTGCTATGACATAGTGTCAAAAAAAGACAAAATTTACTGGGTGCTAAGAGAGCATTGCTCAAGCATAGCCTGCTGAAGAAGGAGGGGGGTCATGTGTGGCCAGGGAATGAGATGGAGTGTAGGTCTGGTAGCTGCCCTCTTGTCAGTAACAAGAGCTGCTCCTAGCCATGCAGACCAGATAAGGACATAGCTATGTCTCTGTCACTCCCCTAGCTTTATCTGTTCATAACAACTTGCAGCCTAGTTTTCACATCAAAGATTTGAGCTGTGGCTGGAAGTTGTCAAAGGAAAAGAGAAAATGTAGCTTTGGGCAAAGATGTGGAGTCCATACAAATGTGTGATGATTAGCATACAAACAATTCTTCCCATTTCTGGTGTCTGAAAACAAGGCCTTAAGGAACTAATGGATGTTTATCTGCTTTTCAGCAAAGTCATGTGTTTTCCATGCCCCTTCTTGTATCTTAGTTTACATACCTTGTAACAGTTTGACATCCTTCCCTACCCCCTTCCCCCCACCCTTGCTTACCATGGCAAACCATGTGTAAAAGGAGTATAAACAAAACAGCTTTTGGAACTCCCCTCAGCCAGACTGAGACACTCCAAGCTTCCCCCCCCCCATCCCCACACCTGAAGACCCTATCATTTGCTGTGTTGACAACAAAGGTCATATACCCTTATATACCCTAATTTATGTCTTTTCTCCCCCTGTATGGAATACTGATTCTAATAAGTTGCTTGCATAGAATGCATGTTTGCTTAGAATACATAGCTCATGTGTAACAGCTTGCTCTGAATATATCTAATAAATTGTTTTTTTGCACCTGGTCCGTGTCAATGAAGTGTGATGTAGTCACTGTCTTCCAGCTGGGTAACGTAAACCAGGGAACAGAGTGGGGCATTAGGTATGGAAATCTGCTATTCTGAGCAATGCCAGCGTTAAATAAAAAGTAATAATTTCTACTTCATGTTGTACCTACCTATTGTGTGTATCCTCCCCTTACCTCTCCCTAGTTTGGAGTAAAAATTTTTGTGTCATCACTTTTAGGTAGGCAACATTATTATCCTTACATTACAGACTGAATGAAATAAGGCAGAAGGAGGTTTGAGACTGTTTTTACACTTTTTATTCTACACCTATACTAACTGAATAGCATACAATAATTTCTTATGGAAAATAATAATAAACTTGTCCACTGTCCATTTCTTACTTCAGCATGACTGGCACAACTTAGCTTGTATCCTTACAGATGCTGAGAGACTTCAGACAAAACAGGCTGGACGCTTTCAAATCGGTTATTGGGAATGGTTCCTAGTCTTTGTTTATATCCAAAACATGTCTATGAGTTGTTTGGGAGAATGTTATTTGGCCCAGGTCAAAATGTGCCACAAGGAACCTCCCAGGATGCCTTGGCCCATAGTTTGAGTACGCACGTAATCAGAGGATCTTATGTAAGGCCTTGCCACAACTACACTGCAGAGCATGGCCTGTAGTACTGTTCTTCATTCTTAGTGTAATCTCTTGCTTTTGTGAAAACTACCTCTTGCCTCTTTTGCCTCTGTTCCTGCTCTTTCAACCTACATAGGATATGGTGCCATTGCAGGCAGGCCTCTAGAGCAAACAAGCCTGTTACTATGCTACTGTCTTACTTCTGACAAGGCAAAGAGTATTGGCAATGATTTGGCATTTGCAGGTATTTTTAACAATGTTTACATTATGGTTAACTGCAGCTTCTGTTTGAAGGACTAGACTCTATCATCAGTGTAGTCTTGAGGTGATGTCTGTATGTAATGCTGTGTTGAAAGCAACAAGGCAAGATACTGCTCATCGTTAGAAAGGACAGCAAATTCTGGCCATAAAGTTTATTATCACAGTGGAAAATAAAACCATAGGCAAAATTCAATACAATGATAAATTGATACAACAATCTCTGCCATGATCTCTGTGAAAAGCTCAAGTCTGAGTAGCTGCAAACTGGTGAACTACATACTGAATGTGAAGGAGTCCTGCAGCATTGTATTGTAAGGGAGTTTAATATACTTCATTATATAAAGTATGCATACTTCATTTGTGTAAGGTGGGCCATATTAATCTGTAGCTCAGTTATACTCTATGCATTCAAGTCCCTTGGTTTATTAATTAGTTCCAGAGCTAAGTATTTTTCCATCCCTCTATCAGCGTTGTAGGAGCAAGATTTTAATTAATTTTGATGCAACGCAACAAATTGCTTTCTACAATTTAGGCCCCTACTTATCTTGTAAAAAGTCAGTGGCCTTTGGTGAATAAGGGCGAAGAACCAACATTAGTGGAATATTATTTTCCAAAAAAGCTTTGTGTAACAAAAGAGTCACATTTTGACATGCAGTTCATCTACTGCTGTGAGAAACACACAAGTCTCTTAAGAGTGGACCTTTTCTGAACGCCTGTTCTAAGTGGCTGGACCATTAGTAGCAATCTGCTACTGGAACACAAACAAAATCTTGTATGTCTATCTTGCAGATAGGAAAGATGAAACAGTGCATTCATGAACCATCCTGAGCATGAACGAGAACACTTTTGACCCAGGATCAAAGAGAAAGAGGAAGAAACTGTAGATATGTGCAGTCAGATTTAAGTTGCATGGTTGTAGAGAAACTAAAGGCTACTTGTTTCACCCACATATAGCCATTATACATGCTGAGGATCAAAAGGTATGTGCATATTTTTATTTCTATCCTGCGATTTATGACCCACGTGGAGAAATTTAAAAAAAATCCTGCAAAACAGAACTTGCTACGCTTCTTTGTTGTCTTGTCACCTCAAGATTAGGCTCCTGCAATATGCTTTGCTCTTGAGATCATTCACATCCTGAAGTGAGCCTGTAATGCAACAGTCACAAATTTATGGGAGTTTAGGCTGGCAGCATGTGATGCCAGCACTCTACATGCTGTGCTGGCTGCCTCTGAGGCTCAGGGTGCTCGGCTTTACAACTGTGGATGTGGGATTTCTCCTCAAAGCACTGCTAGGAAGCCATCAGCAGAGGCATCTGGGAGGGAGCTCAACTGGCACCAGAAGCTGCCACATTGCAAGAGCTGCCCAGGCTTAGCAGGCCACTGCACAGAGCTGCCAGGTGTGCTGCTAAGGTCATATTGTTTTTTTCTTGAGAATTTGGTGAAAGGTGATCTGAGGGATGAACTGGGTTTCTCTTTTATCGTCTAATTGCAGAATTTAGTATAGGTGTGCCTCATTTCTCTGAGTTCTATAAACAAGCCTGCAGTAGCCAAAGGAGGTCAGAGTAAGTCTGCAGTCAGCACTTGATCTGTGGGCTCACTGTAATCGCAGGCTTGACGTATCTGCCTAAGTGAAACCTTTGTTTTACCTTACAAAGTACTGAAGAGCAAATCTAATTACTGTGCTTCTGTGAAGAATGTCTGTATCAAGTCAAGGGGACACAGGAGACAAGCACTGAGTGCTTGTTCCAAACCGAGCCTATGGAAACAAAGAATGTAAGCTAGTTAACCTGAAGTCCAGTAATAATGCCAAGCTTTCTCTTGGGCACAAGAAATGGCTGAACACTCCAGCATCTGTATGCTGGAAGTAAGTGGATTGTTTAAGTGACCCCAGCTACATTACTGGATTTTACCATCCACACTGTTAATAGAAAATGCATTGATGCGTATTACTGAAAGAAAGCCATGAATATGAAGTAGCAGTAGAGTTAAAAACAATTCTCAAGTCATTGTACAGGGTAGAAATGAACAGAAATAATGGAGATTTCTACTCCCTAAAATTAGCTTTTCTTCAGTGACAAATGCAGCTCAGTGGCAGTTGCACACCAAAGCATGCAGTGGCACCTAGTTACCAGGATGCAGCTGTGACAAAATACTATTTGTAATGGAACAGAATTGAAATGTGAAGTTATCCTGTAAGATGTTTGAATATTTTGAAGAGGATGGTTTACATCATCTGAGACTGTGTGTTGAAAAGACTCAGGAAGTATTCAGATCTTGTTCTGCCCTGTACCCATGTGACCATGTCTGTGAGAAAATAATCACAAATTCTCTACAAAAAGGAATCAGTGCTGTTCTTTGCAGAGCTCTGAAACTTGATGAGGGTGCTACAATTGATAGATTGATGTGCTTCTTACACATTCACAGAAACTCATGTTAGTATTATGTGAAATACATATTTCAAAACACTGTGTTAATTGCTTAACAGATTCCTGCTTAACAAACAGTTATGTATTTACACACAAGCATGTATTCATAAAGTTGTATTTTAAGAGTGGATAAGTATGACATTTCATAATGAAGCCCCACACAGGTAGTTTAACCAATGATTACCTGCTATTAAAGCTACATCACTCAAGAGAAATCGGTGGTAGCAACACTAGTGCCCACAGCTCTCCTTCTTCTTTACTATATTGATCTATTTCATATTTTTCCACGTTATAATACTCATTATTAAAGACTGCTTGTCTTTCTATTACAGAAAATAAATAGATGTTACTGTTAGTCCCCCTTGGTCCTTAGTTATTGTCAGAGTGGCTCTTGTATTCTCAGTTACTGGTATGTCAAAAATAAATGGTCCATCTGACAGATCTTAATTTCTGTGGGTACCCTATGGGATTATTCAGAAATGCAGAAGCAACTTCAAAAATCTATCTGTTCAAGCATGAAAAGAATTATAATAAAATGAAGAATGAAAAAGATTGGGTTCTGTGTGACCTCTCCCTATCACTGCTGGCAGCCAAGAGCACTCCACAGCCTGCAGGAATGGGCTCTGACACAGTGTGCTTCTGCATGAAAACTGCCTTCCTGCACATCTCAGCTGATCAAGAAGAAAGTATGTCTTTCAAAGAGCAAAAAGCTTCACTGCAAACTGAACAAGGTACTCTATTTACAGATCAAATCCCTGCTTAACTATGGGAAACGGTGAAATCTCTCAATTTGAGACTGCAGTGTGATTTTTACAGAAATGTTTCCCTATTTTTGTAGTGATAGAAACAGCCTCTTGTTTCTTAGAAATAAGGGAAGAATTAGAGGCCAGGCCACAAAATATTTTGTTTTATTACAAAACCGCCAAAATGTGATTTCTCACCAGTTTAACTGGCAGTGAGAGTATTTCACACAGCAGTATCGTGCAGTTTCTCTCCTGGGGAAGCTAAGCAACAGTAACCTTGGCCAAGCGTTAGGACTATTTCTGGAAACTTCAGAAGTATCTAGGGAAAGTAGTTTTCACTTTTATTCATGTAAAGAGTACATCTATTTATTAAAAAAGTGAGAAATGTCTTCTCTCCAACTTTAAATGGCTTTGACAATAAAATTCTGCTTATATCAAGGTCTTAGGAGACACATGAAGCCTTCTGATAAATGGAGCGTTTGGGTGATGAAGAGGTGACTTGAAGACTTCGGATGCTTCACATTCCTGCTCCTGGAGCACAGTGAAATAAAGGTGAGGTCTCTCGAGATGCTAGTGCTGTGTCACTTATCAGTTTACTCTCTCACATGTCTGCATCCGCCCATATGGGACATAACCATATAGCTTTTTCCATCTGGAACTGCTAAAAGGCTGTGCCAGTCCTTTCTGCTATGAAAAGAAGGGTAAACTTATCTAAATGTCTAGGTTCGTAAGTATAAACTTATATATCATTGAAGTCCACATAATTCAAGTACATGCTTAAATGTTCTGCTGAAAGGGATATATTGTTGAATTATGGCCAAAACTACTTTACCTGATTTACTGATTCCCAAGAAATGATTAATAGGCTCATTATCAATCCTGTACTTTAATACTTTAAGGGAGAATAGGATTTTTCAGGACTTCTGACTCATGGCCTACAAAATATCTGGCCGGATCAGGGATTTGGAATAAAGCTAATGAGTGAAAATTAAAAAAAATAAAATCTGAATCAGAGCAGAAAATTGAAGGATGAGCCAGAGCAAGACTTTTCTAGACAAATAAGCTGCTATTGACAGCTTTGAGGTTCAGTGCGTTTCTTCTGTGATGCTACCTCAAATTTGGAAGTTTGCTTTCCAGTGAACAGAAAGCAAGATC
Organism: Phasianus colchicus; assembly: GCF_987193195.1. Classification (NCBI taxonomy): domain Eukaryota; kingdom Metazoa; phylum Chordata; class Aves; order Galliformes; family Phasianidae; genus Phasianus; species Phasianus colchicus. Next base: position 3,983,119 of record NC_143438.1, read on the forward strand.
AATCATTTTACTGGAAATGTACCATCTTATTTTGCTATAAACTGCCAGTTGTCCACTCCTTTGCGTCCGTCACCTAAGGATATACCCAAATGTTTTGGGTTTTTTTGGTAGCAGGTTAAAGCTTGTAGGGAAAACAGGAAGCAATGTGGTTTCGTTTTGTCTTAAAGCTTTCAGTGACACTCATTGCCATGGGAATCCTGTATTTCATTGGTTAGAAAAGACTGAGCTAAATCTGCTACCACTAAAAATCTTCTCTGCTGCCTCAAGTCTATGTGCATGAACACACAAAAAAGTATGGTCATGTTACTGCTAGTTCCAGATCCTTGTGCCTTACAAACTTGATCCACATCCCATAAAATGAGTAGCAAGTTTACCATAAGTGTTAGCCATAATTTTAATAAGCCCATTTTATCTAATATGCAGATAGATTGCATTCTTCTATATAGTGCACAGAAAGAAATAATACAGCACAGAAAGCCCACTTCCATGCTCCTTGTTGCAATCATGCTAACATGAAGTGCTGGTTGCTAGTTTTTGAGAGGAAAAACAATCTGAGCTCCACATTCCTGGGGCACTTCTGTCACCTCATCGTGGTGCAAGAAAAATGCCTCCAGAACTTTGGGCTGCACACTCTTCCAAAGCATGGGAGCAGCACCAAGTAAAACTCATGACGAAGCCCTTAGCCAGAGACTACTTGGGATGATCTCCTCTTGTACTTACTTTGCTAATAATAAACCACACATCACTTGCTGCATGGATGCCAAACAGGGCACCACCCATTCTTTTTTATTTAGCAACTGTTTCTATATTGTGTTGCTTTATCTAATTTTAGCTCTTATAACCAAAAATCTTTTAGATACATTTTTTTTTAGGATTAGTAAAATATTTGAGGTCTATTCAGAGTAGCTTAAAGCATTTCAACTGAACAAAAAATTTAGAAATTTGATCTCTACTGAGGAGACTGATAGATAAAAAGAACTAATACCTCTGTGACAATTTTAATTAAATGGGAGAAAAAAAGGCTATTTTATGAGGGCTGTTTCAGAAGTAATGTCTCTTATTTTATTATGTTGGCCTATGATATCAGAGAAGGGCGTTGGTGATATGGCAGCAGAGACTGAACCATCCCACTAATATTCCATTAAATGTCAGCATGGCAGCAGAGGGGCAGTTTGACAAAATGGTATCTGCCATGGAAGTGCAGGTGAAACAAAGGCATGCCATGAAATTCTTCCATGCAGGAAAAAAATGGCACCCACTGATATTCACTGATGCCTGCTGAACGTTTATGGAGACCAAACTGCATGTGAATACAGTGCAGTGGTGTGTAGTGCTTTTCTGTGTGTAGAATTCATCTCAGGCCAATATGAGCTTTGCCCTAACTGCTTAGCTGAGTCCATATTTGCAATAGGGACACATTCCTTTGCAGGTCTGAGCCTGTATTTCATGATTAAACAAAGCTCCTCTGAACATGAAGAACAGGAACTCTGTCCAAGAAAGAAGTTTACAGCACTCAGTGGTTACCTCAAGTTTTCTTTTCTCCCTATCATTTTAGAAGAATTGGAGGGCAGCAACCATGAAGTAAAATAAAATAGATTCAAAAGAAATCATTTTTGTAGCATTTTATCCGAGATGTTTTACCACCACCATTGTATAGTAGAAACGACACTGAAGTAGCCAGTGGAGGATACAGCACAACTCAGAGGAAAATATGAACTAACATTTCCAGGAAGTGTCTGTGACTTGCTTCATATATTAACTGGGGTGGTAGAAGAGACAGTAGGAAGTGCAGTTCATTTGCAACAGAAGAAAAAAAATGTATTTTCTGTAGAATACCTAGAAGATACTGTGTTTACTAAAATCTCTGAGGTATAAGACTAAAGGCACAAACTGAGGTTTGTACCTCATGCCTGTGCTGTGGCCAAACAGCCAATTCAAGTGCCTTGATGTGAAATGCTGATTTGGGATAAGAAAGTTGATGGTTTTACATTCTTAGTTTTCACTTGATTAACCATGGACATTGTGTGTTCTCACTGAGTGATCCTACATAAATTTGTGTCTTTTCCTTACCTATTCCCATTCTTGATCTACAGATGTGTAGTGTAAATCCTTCCCTGCTATGAAGTCTAGCTGTCCCAATGGCCATGGATAGACTTCCTGCAGATGTAAACCATGGACACCATCAGACTGTCCCTCACTCCAACTCTTTCAACATCCCATACTGAATTTCTAACCTTTGCTAGCCATTGAGATCATTTCTTGGCACTGACAGAATATTAGTGATTTCCATAATTTTTGAAAAATATTTTCTGGAAGATGGTGAGAAGGCACAGAAGGAGATAACAACCTTTCCCTAGCAGGGATCATCAGAACCGGCATCATCTTAATTTACTGATATTTTTTGGAACCTATGATTTTTTTTTCTTGCAAGATGTTATGCCAGCCATCCAGCTCAGATGCTGATCTTGAACATCATGGACATGGACATGAGATCACAGCCTCAATCCTGTGATTAGGGCTGATCCTTCTGCTCAGTTCCTGCTAAAGGCAGCTTCAGAGAGATGGTCTGAATGACCCTAGCAGCTGGTTACTGCTTACTGCACTACCCAAAAGGCCTAAGTATTGAAAAGGGGCAAACAGTAGAGTAATACTGTAGAGTCAGAGTCATAGAATGGCTTGAATTGGAAGGGACCTCAAGGATTATCAGGTTGCAACTCACTGCCACATACAGGGTTGCCAACCTCTAGATCAAGTCCAGGGCGCCATCCAACCTGACCTCCAACACGTCCAGGGACATGGCATACACAGCCTCCCTGGGCAGCAAGTTCCAGTACCTCACCACCCGCTCATTGAAAAATTTCCCTCTGGCATCTGGTCTAAATCTTCCCTCCTTTGTTTTAAAACCTTGTTCTATCACTATCTACACATGTCAAAAGTTGATTTCCCTCATGCTTATAATCTTCTTTGAAATACTGAAAGGCTGTAATGAAGTTTCCCTATAGCTTTCTTTTCTCCAGACTGAACAAGCGGAGTTCCCTAAGCCTGTCTTTATAGGAGATTTATCTCCAAATTGGAGGGATGTGGATTTGATGGGTGGACCACTTGATGGATAAGAAACTGGTTGAAAGGCCACAGACAGAGGGTGGTCATCAATGGCTCTATGTCCAGGTGGAGGCTGGTAATGAGCAGTGTCCCCCAGGGGTCTGTCTTGGGACCGGTGCTCTTTAACATCTTTATCAATGACACTGATGATGGAATCGAGTGCACCCTCAGCAAGCTGGATGGTGCGGTCAACATGGTAGAAGGAAAGGATGCCATTCAGAGGGACCTCAACAGGCTAGAAAGCTGGGCCCGGGTGAACCTGATGAGGTTCAACACGGCAAAGTGCAGAGTTTTGCACTTGGGCTGGAGGAATCCCAAGCATCCCTACAGACTGGAAGGAGAGGTCCTTGAGGACCTGGGGGTCTTGATAGACGAAAAACTTAACATGAGCTAGCAGTGTGCCCTTGCGGCTCGGAAGGCAAATGGGATCCTGGGCTCCATCAAAAGAGGGGTGGCCAGCAGGGACAGGGAGGTGATTGTTCCCCTCTACTCTGCTCTTGTGAGGCCCCATCTGCAGTACTGTGTCCACATCTGGAGCCCCAGTACAAGAAAGACAGGGAGCTGTTGGAGAGGGTCCAGAGGAGGGCCACTAAGATGATCAGGGAACTGGAGCACCTCCCCTATGAAGACAGGCTGAGGGAGCTGGGCTTGTTCAACCTGGAGAAAAGAAGGCTGCGGGGTGACCTCATTGCAGCCTTTCAGTACCTAAGCCTACAAACAGGAGGGGAATCAACTCTTTGAAAGGGTTGATAACTGCAGGACAAGGGGAAATGGTTTTAAGTTGAGGGAGGGGAGATTTAGGTTGGATGCCAGGGGGAAATTCTTTACAGAGAGAGTGGTGAGGTACTGGAACAGCTGCCCAGAGAGGCTGTGGATGCCCCGTCCCTGGAGTGTTCAAGGCCAGGTTGGATGGGGTCTGGTCTGGTATTAAATGTGGAGGTTGGTGGTCCTGCATGTGGCAGGGGGGTTGGAGATTCATGATCCTTGAGATCCCTTCCAACCCTGGCCATTCTGTGATTCTGTGTGATTCTGTGACAGGTGTTCCAGCCCTCTGATCATCTTCATGGCCCTCCTCTGGACCTCTCCAAAAGCTCAGCATCTTTCCTGTGTTGGGCAATCCAGCCCTGGATGCAATACTCCAGATAGGACCTCATGAGGGCAGAGCAGAGAGGGTCAATCACCTCCCTCGCCCTGCTGGCCACAGTTACTGGACTGTTTATGTATCTGTCAAATAATCTATGTCACACTCATAAATAAAAATGATTTCAGGCTGTCACAGAAAGTGACACAGTACAGTGGTAGAGTACAGGGTTTCCTCTAGCAAAATGTTAAAACACTTGAATCACTTGAGTGGCATTTGTTTTGCAGCCTGTGAACTGGTGTGGGAAATATTTGCTGGTCCCACAGCCTTAGCAATGTCTATAGCCACACCTGCCAGCCAGGAGGGCATCGGTGATGAGAGGGTGAGAGCTGTGTTGATCCCTCCCACTAGCTCTCATAGTGAAAACCACTGGCTTTATGCAGGGCTTGGGAAATTAAAGCAGCAGAGGACAAGAGTGGAGAGCTGTCTGCAGGAAAGGCTAGCAGAGTGCAGGAGATGAGAGGATGGTTTTGGAGAGGACAGACTGAAACTGTGTGTCCAACTGCAGCTGTTCACAGTGGAGAGTTAAACCACATATGCCTAGTGACATTACAAAAGCCATGGCTCCTTTTCTGCACATCTCATTTTCAAACAATAGCAATCCAGGCATGTACTTGGGGCATGCATTTCCTTTTAGTTGGCTGCCTTTTTGAGAAGCAGTGTCACTTCAGTGAGACCCAGAGCAAACATCCTTTTTAGCACTGCTGAGATCAGGGCTCTGTACCTCACTAGTGTTCATGTGTGACGTTACATTGACAAACACCTTTATAGCCCTTCCTCTTTTCTGATTTTGCAGTGCCTTGCTCCAGAACCGCATGTATCTGCCATCACTCCTGCTATCAGCCATTGTGCAATACAGGCACCCACATTTACGCACGTGCTCATTCTCCTTTGCCTGCCTCTTCTTACATCACTGCCAATGCAGTAGCAATCACTGGCCCTTGTGGTTCCTATTCTGAACTTCTACTTTTTTCTTCTTAAATGTGAATTGGAGGTTTTCCATCCCTGTTAACTGGATTCAGACAGAGAATTACTCAGGTGACGCAGTACTTCCAGACCCCAGTGATGTTGCTGAGCAGATTGAAAGCAAAATGTGGTTTGAAAAAAAATGGGACCTATTCTGTTTTCCTGCATATCAACAGCAAAACTGCCGATAACTTTTGTATTTGCAGCATCAGAACCTTACCAACCTGCTGAACTTTGCATAATCAGCCTGTGGTAATGAAAGTCTCATTCAGCACATCTGGAAAACACTTCAGTGGAACAATTTGGTAGCACTTCATAATCTCACTGGGACCTGTTGCTTGCATTTGCTCCTGCGGTCAGTTGGAAAACATCTGATGTGGGAAAAAGCTTTTTTTCTTCTCTACTATCTAATACACAGTGTTACACTTATTTTAAGGAGACTTGCACTCCAGATGCCACTGACTGCTAGGACGGTAAGTCCCCTCACAGTGGCTGTACTCTACCATGGAGGCTGAATTACCTGCTGTTCTCAGAGAAGCAGGTGCTGTGTGCACTCTGTGCACAGGAGGGAGAGGTTACTGAGAGGACAACCAATAACAATAGTGGAGCTACTTGTGGACCACATCTGGCATGTGCAGTTTTTTGCTCTACACCTTTCTGATTTCCAAGCAGCACTAACATATTCTCCTCTCCAAGCAAATAATAATTATTAAAAAGACAGACTTTTTCAACAAACTAGAGATGTTATTTTCCTGCTTTTGCAGCAGACAGAAGTCTGAGTGCATGGAGTGCAACAGGTCACAAGTAAATGAGCTGCATGAGCACACAGCAGGGCTGAGAGAAAGCTGCTGAGCATTAATCTTCCTTCAAGTGATGCTTCTACTCCAAGAAGAGACTGAAGAGCACACACTGGTTAGAATGAAAGGGGGGAAGCATTTGCTAGTTGAAAGAAGTGCTTTAGACTGGCCATGAGAGGTGTGTAAACCAAGAGAGAGCTTCCATGGCTTGTAATGGGTTATTTCCACTGAATATATATGCTCTGAAAAGATTTTGAGGATGTACAGAGCTATGCAAGACATCTGCTCTGGAAGAATTTTAGTCCTTTTGAAATACCAGAATTTCAACTGGAATTAAAACTTCCAGTTCCTTTTTGTGGTGCCTTCTTTGGGCTGAATAGTAAAAAATATTTTACATTCCGTTCCAAAACTACCGAGTCTAGACCATGACTTAAGGAGACTCTGCACGGAAACACTAGTCAGCCCTGGCTCTGTTCCTATTCAGGATGGAATAAAGGAAAGCTACACAAATCCAAGAGAGTGAATAAAGGTTTCCCTCTAATGTGTATTTTTGCAGTCCGGGACTGAGTGACTCATACCATTCAGCATTTGCCATACCAGCAGATAAGCTACGCTGTTCTCACCGAGACCTTAAACGTGAGCTGCAGGGGTCCTAGAGATTGTCTGTGTGTTGCACAAGCATTTCCATAGATCAGAAAGCACTGAACATAGCCTGAACTCATTAAATATTGAATTGCTGCAGCTGTAGACATGAGCAAGTCTGTCCATACAATGAAGTTCCCTGGAATCTGTGCTGTTTGAGAAGGCAACTGTCCTTTTCAAATTACTAACATTCATCTGTCATGCGTTGATTTTTTTTTTTTTTTCTGACTGTGGTAACAGTTACATGAACAATTAAGTAAGATTAGAAACGTAAGCTTAAGTAAAAACATGAAGAGAAGGAGGCTCAAAGTGAGGGGGGAAGTATTCGGTTTTGTGGCTTATCACAGTGTGATGCTGGGTCACAATTAGTCACCTGAATGTCTATTGACAATAACAAGTGCAACAGGAGGAAAGCCCTGGGAGAATAGGACCAAAGACACTAGGAGACAGCAAGATTAAAGGCAAGGAAGATATCAGAGCAGAGATGGAGTGAATGGCTATGAAAACATCAGAAGTAAAGAAGAAAGGGAAAGAAAAAGTGGAAGCACTGTAGAAGCAGAGTAAATTAAGGACAAGATTTTCGGGTGTCTCCCTGTCCCCTAAATTGTAATTACTTTCCCATTGACGCTGGCAACAAGAATAAGGAAAGATGGCAGAGCTAGGTTAGCAATGAGCACTTTAAAAACTTCTCATCTCAGAATTACATTGCTTTCTTACAACTTCTCCTGGAACAATGATGTCAAGCAATACTTGTGGCTACTAAATTATACTGAGAGTCCACTTGGATGTTCTGGAAAATGTAATGCATCTGTGGCATTAGGACACGCCGTGGCAATTGCAGCACGGGAAATTTTTGAGGTCATCAGAGCCTGGTGAGAAGACTCGCTTGTTTTAAATAATGAAAAAAAAAAATTACTGCAGAGCTTAGAAAAATTTGTTTTTTTCAGAATAATTCAAATGAAACCGCTACAAAGTCAAATCAGACTTGCAAACAGCTCAAGTTTCTATGTGTTCTTTCATTATTCCAGTTTCTGTTCACAGCCAAACGTGTGTCTCTGCAGACCAGGCCTCTCCCTGTTTACCAGAGGCTGATGAGAGGAGGGAGAGGCCTTGAGATGCTTCCCACTGCCCTGCCAGCCCCAGCCCTGACCTGCAGGAGCCATTGCTGGGCGTGGGAAGGCAGTGCAGGCTCCAAACCTCTGAAACCTTTGGCATCTTCACTGGATCTAATGAGAAGGAAGGCAGTGCGGCTGGTGATGTTTTTGATGGTACTTTCATACATGGGAGACCATCGCCATTTATTTCAGTTCACATTTTACACGGGCTACTGAATAACTTGCTAACAGCAACTGTTTCAGTCTGGGTTCATCCTCCTGGTTTAGTGTCTCAGCTCTAATCCCTGAACTCAGATGCTCAGCAAGGATATGCATCCAGGTGGATATGCACGGTGTGAGGAGAGCTTATGTCAGCACAACCTTATTTTGTCTATCCAGGGTCCTAAGATAATTCATTTGCATTTCCATTTGGGCCAGGTCTTGAGTCTCACAAATGAAATATTTACCACTTGAACATGTTGGAAAGCTCAGATCCTTATGTTTATTAGTTCAGAGTGCAGTAATTATTAGCTGGAGAGAAACATAACTGCAATAAAAAAAGAAAACTAAATAAAACCCACCTACACAGATTTCTCACACTGGGCTCAGGGGCATGACTCACTGGTTATGTATTAAGCATTGTGGGTGGGTACCCTAATTTTTATGTGTTCCATTGTTTAGATGTGTTTTGTATGCACTAATTCTGACTTTGTATTTTGGCAAAACCTTTAAAAAAAAAAACAAACAAAAAAACCCAAACCAAACAACCCTTGCAGGTCACAGTCATGAAGTGCAGCTGCCTTCCCTTACCTGACTGCCACAGAATCGGGGTGGGCTCCATGGGAGGAAGGGAGGGGAGCAGCACCAGCTCTGGCTGCCAGGTGGAGTCATGCCACCAGCAGCTGCAGAAGCTACCTGGCCACCAGTGGGCTTGTGCAACACCTGACCCACTCCACGGGGAGTCATTTTGAACCCTTCTCCGGCCAGATAATCAAGATTGGAAAAATATTTCTTGTGCTCTAAAGCACTGACAGAGGAAATAACTCAGAAATATATGCCAGCAGACAAGAAGGAATACATTAAATGTCAGATGGATACTTTTAAGACTGATGAAAAAGAGCATAATTCCAAAATATTGTAATGCCAATGCATGCCTAAGCACAGAAAGCAAATGATTTGAAAAAGTTGTGGGACGATTAGAACTGGTAAGAAACAAAAGTGTTTTCTTTGAGCTTAAATTCTAAATAGAAGTTTAAATGCAAACCACGTAGATTATATAATGTATTAATTATATAACGCATGCAATATAAAAATACAAAGATAGACATTATTTTCTTTTAGTAGTAAGACAGTTTATGTAGCAATTGCCAGTGTGAAGCTAGAGGGGCAAAAGGGAGATTACGTAGAATGAAGTGTGAGGACAGCTAAAAAATATTCGGGACTGTCTGGGAAGATGGCTGGAGCTGCTAGGCATGCTGGTCACTTGGGGAAAACACAAAGCTCTCTCCCACTTTCTCTCAGCTTGTCTCCACGACAGCCTAGTGCACATCTCCAGATGCATCCTGAGGAGAGCTTCCTGCCCACGTGAAGCTTGGCTGACACCATCAGCTGCTAACCTACTGTGCCTGTCCTGCCCATGTTGAGTTCATGCACTGTGCTATGGAATAGCTGCAGGAGTGCTAGTAAAGGCAGCACCACACACTGCAAAGACGTTCAGCTGTCTGATGCCAGTGTTACCACTTGCCTCTTTGCTAGCAGTGTGGCAAGCTACACAGCTGTTCTGCTTTCTCTCACCCCATTTAAGGAGAGTTGCTGCAGCAGTTGCTGCAATGGTTTCTGCCACCCACCAGCCCTCCAGCTGCCTATGAACCTCCCACAGCCCTGGGCCTGGCATCCCGCTGGTGCCTCACACCCAGAGACACTGCAGCTGTGGCTGCCCTTGCTGGCAGCCCTCGTGGTGGCAGTGACCATCTCTGCGGGAGGCAGAGGCTAAATCAAAACCTTCAGCCTTAGCACTCTGCAGCCAGTATAAAGGAGGTACTTGACACACCAACAGTGCTTCCCTTGTTTAGTTCACTCGCAAAATATGCAACTTTCTTGACCTTAAGTACACTCCTTAGGAGTGTTCAGGCTGAAAGGGGCTCCACATTGGCCAAAAATAAGCATGGCTGACCTTAACTACTTGCTTTCAATCACAAGGGAAACACCGCTCCTGCCCCATTGCATTCACGGCTTTTCTTCAACGCCTACATCTGCAGTGAAAAAACTGCTTGCCTTAACCCTCTCACTGCTGTTACCAATGCAAAAGCCCCATCAGCTTACAGGGTCCTTAACATCCCTTCAGGTTTGTTTTCAAGGGGATACCTGTGGGATATGCAAGTCTTTCAGATTTTCCACTACGTCACAAAATGACACTCATGCCTCTTCGCTTTTAAAATAGGAAACAATGCTCAACTTTCCACCAGCAGTTTCCTGTTTAACAAGTATTTAAATTAATGGTTCTGTAGGTTTTACCAAGCACACTCGGCAGCACCGGAGGTGTGCAACTCAGCACAAACTAAACAGTAAACAGTGCTTACAGGCGCTGGTAAGGGAAGCAGTGGGTGGAGGAGCGGGGTGACACTGCAGTTCCATGCATGTTACAGGCAGAGCTTTCTGGCACACTGCAAGTAAACAGGGGAAAGTGCAGAAGTATAAGCCAGGGAGATTATATGGCCCATAATGAATTTAGGAGAGTTTAGGAACAGCAGGCCTCCTTCCTACTCTTTGAAATGCAGCTAAAGAAAGAAGCTGGCTCATTGCTTAAACACTGAATGGGAATAAAATGCTGCTCTTTCTCTTGCTGCTGCTTGCGAATTTGGGGCATCGGCTTCTGAACTGGACCCTGACCTGCACTATATAGGCTAGGGGAGGAGGAACTTAGGCCAACAGAGATGATAAATTTTGGCTTCTAAGGGTGAGAGTCCTCTGTGTTTCTTACTTTTGTACCCAGTGTGATTTCTGTGAAGTCTTAGAAATTATGCCAGATATTATAAGGAGGTACAACTCGTGGCAGAATTTCATCTTTATTACTTTATGCTGATTTTCCCTGATTAATCCTTTATGCCAGGTCCAAAAGCATGCTAGGTGCGTATAACATTCTCATTTACTTCTTTATTTCTTATAATTTTACTTCATACTGCAAAACCATTTCCTGTATTGAACCTCTGGAATACCTATTGACTTTCTGCAAAACTGGCTGGAAACTACCATTCAGTTCTTATATTTTCACCGTTATTTATTCACCTCTGGGTTCCTTAATGTTTTAATTGGTTGCAACAGCTCGTCCATGTGAATGCCTCACAGATGGAAAAGATTTTTTCAATGATATTTCACATCAGGGATGTTACTGCACTTGAATGAGATCAGCAACCTTATAATCATAGAATCAAAGAATATACCAAGTTGGAAGGCACCCATAAAGATCATCAAGTCCTGCTCCTGGCTCCACACAGGACCACCCAAAAATTGGACCATCTGACTGAAAGCATTGTCCAGACACTTCTTGAACTTCAGCAAGGTCATTGCTGTGACCATTTCCCTGAGAAGCCTGTTCCATTATCCAGTCTCCCTCCGGTAAAGAAACTTTTCCTGATATTCAGCCTGAACTTTCTCTGTCACAGCTCCATGCCATTCCCTCAGATTCTATTACTGGTCGCCAAAGAGGGGAGATCAGCACCTGCCCTTCTGTTCCCCTCATGAGGAAGCTATAGGCCACCATAAGGCCTCCCCTCAGTCTCCTTTTCTCTGGATTGAGCAAAGCAAGGGATGTCAGCTGCTCCTCAAAAGCCTTCCCTGCTAGACATTTCACCATGTTTGTAGCCCTCTTTTGGACACTATCTAATATTTTTATGTCCTTTTTGTACCGTGGCACACAGAACTGCACACAGTACTCAAGGTGAGGCTGCACCAGTGCACTGGGACAATCATTTCCCTCGACCAGCTAGCAGTGCTGTGCTTGATGCAACCCAGGAGAGCTGATTTGTCTAGATCTGTTTGCAAGGCCTCTCCACCCTTGATGGAGTCAACAGCTCCTCCCAATTTAGTGTCATCAGCAATTTTGCTGGAAGCACCTTCTAGTCCTATATCCAAGCTATTTATGAAAAGTTTAAAGAGGACTGGCCCTAAAATAGAGCTCTGGGGAACCCCACTAGTGACTGGCTGCCAGCCTGATGTAACCCCATTCATTATAACCCTTTGGGCCCGACTCATCAGCCAATCGCTCATCCATCACATTATGTTTTTGTCTAGCTGTGTGCTGGACATTTTGTCCAGAAAGACAATGTAAGAAACACTATCAAAAGCTTTACTGAAATCCAATATTATCAACCGGCTTCCCTTGTTCAACTAGATGGTGACCTTGTCATAGAAAGAGATAAATTAGTCAGACAGGACCTTCCCCTCATGACCCTGTGTTGGTTATGACCAATGACCCCGTTGTCCTTCTGGTATTTTTCAGTTAATCCCAGCATAATTTTCTCCATAATTTTACCTGGCATTGAAGTGAGATCGACATCTTTAGAGGTATATGGAATTGAAATTAGTGCACCATATATGGTACTATATCAATTGTATTGCAGGGAGAGAGCACGGTGTTGCTTGATGTAAATAGATAGTAATAAAATGGAAAAAAGTCCTGCAAAATCCAATAGTCCAAACTAAAACAAACTGACAGAATTTCTGGAACTGGAATGTACTGGATGCAGTGCAATACTAACACTAAACTAAAATATGGTCAGTTACTGACTTTTTAAATTATATTCATCACTGGAGTCTGTACAACTCACTACTAAATGATTTGTCATTCAACTTTCTCTGAAAAAGATTTTTTATTCCATATCACTATGATGAACATAAGCTGCTGATAAAAAAAGAAAAGAGCAATATTTGGGAAAGCAGCCATTGAGTCCAATTGTCTTTGGCTTAGGTTGATGCCTTTTTAGGTCTGGACTGCATGCTGTTTACAATTGAGTTCCTTATCATTAGTTGCACATATCTAGAAATAAAACTGCCTACAGCCTTATCACATCTCTCAAAGTTTTTGTAGTGAAAAGGGTTCATGACTGTCTGATTAAAATATATCAGAACCTTTATGCAAGGGGAAAAAAATCTTGAAATGTGTATTTTTAAAATCACTCTTTCTCTCTTAAATTTCCGTGGGCTGAGGTATTGTTGACGCATTGCTCTGAGCCAGGCTGTCTTTATTGTGGGAAGCTTCTCATGACCACTCATAGCACTGATGCCTCGGAAGATGGAAACTGTATGTAACAGGCCATCAGAACTCATATTTTGCAGAGGATTTTGTTGGATGATTGACTGACATACATAGCTTCACTGTCTTGAGCCTCTCAATCACGGGGGGCTTCCAGCCAGTGAAACACAAAGTGCTGGGTTACCAATGAAATTGTTTTGTTGATTCATAAGTGACAGATAACTAGCTTGCATCAGCTTGATCTTGATGATCTGAGGGTTTTATTGTGGTAAAACCTTTAAGCTTACTGAATGTTTGATAAACTTTGAGGTTAAAAAGTTCACTATTAGATCATCCACTATGAGGAGGCACAAAGTGCACTGATGGAGACCTGCTGGCCTCATTACTGTGTCATGGGATAAGCCTGTCATCCCCGGGGTGCTGTCAAGACCTGGGTGTTCTTGCCTTGCACAAAGGCTACAGCACAGCTATGGTGCCAAGCTCATGGCTGCGAGGGATGAGGAAGATTCAGTGTTGTGTTATGAGTTCTATGAGGGAAGCTGGCAGAGGCAGCTCAGTGTGCAAACAATGCTGGGGAGAACTGGACACAGTACTCCAGGTGGGGTCTTACAAGAGCAGAGTAGAGGGGCAGAATCACCTGCCTCAACCTGCTGGTCACACTTCTCTTGATGCAATCTGGGATACAATTGGCCTCCTGAGCTGCAAGCGCACACTGCTGGCTCATGCTGAATCTTTCATCAGCCCAAACCCCCAAATCCTCCTCAGAGCTGCTCTCAAGCCATTCTCTGCCCACCCTGTATCTGTGGTTGGGACTGTACTGACCAAGGTGCAGGACCTTGTGCTTAGCCTTGTTGAACTTCATGAGGTTGGCATGGGCCCACCTCTCAAGCCTGTCCGGGTCCTTGAATGATCAGAAGACAGGAGCATTTTTCCTGCAAAGAAAGGTTGAGGGAGCTGCGCTTGTTCAGCCTGGAGAACACTCTGGGTAAACCTCAGTGCAGCCTTCCAGTACTTAAAAAGAGCTTATAAATGGGAGGGAGACCAACTTTTTACACCAGCAGATAGCGATAGGAGAAAGGGGAATGGTTTTAAAGCAAAAGGAGGAAATTCTTTACTCAGAGAGTAGTGAGGCAGTGGCACAAGTTGCACAGATAAGTTGTGCATGCCACATTCCAGGAGACATTCAAGGTGAGGTTTGATGTGGCTTTGAGTAGCCTGATGTAGTGGTTGGCAGCCCTGCACACAGCAGAGGGGTTGGAACTAGATGATATTTAAGGTTCCTTTCAACCTAAGCCATTCTGTGATTCTATGATACATGATTCTGTGATCCTATATCTGTTCCCTTGATCTGGAGGCAAGCAAAGTTTGCGCTCCTTTTTCTTTACATCAGACTTGCCTAAGCAGCCTAACTTACTTTCAGAATCTGTGGTTTTAGGCGCCATGACAATGGCATTCAGGAAAGCAAACTGACTTTTAAACTGGAGTTATTTCAAAGAAAAAACATACGAGAGGAAATTGATTGGTAAAAACATATCAGTGCAATCCACATGCATACCTCCTTTTTCCAGGTACTTTCTCATTCCCAGATACATGGAGAGCGCCTCCTGTATCTCAACAAGATATGTCAGCATGCCCCCCCCTAAAACTCTTCAGCATCTGTCTTCCTCTTCATCTCATAAGAGAATTTCTCTAAGTATTCAGCAGTCATCCACAATCTAGTTTTTCTACTAAGCAGTCCATACAGTGCATTTGACGGGAATCAAGAAACCATGATGCAGCTGCCCAGCTTCACTTACTACCCTTTCATACATAAAACAGTATCTGCAGAGATGACATGCTGGAGTCTCAGCCAGTCTTCCAGCATCCCCTGTTGCATTCACCAGCAATAAAACAAGCACTCTAACAATCTCTGTGATATCCTGAATCCAGTTCCTGGATAAGATGCATACATTATTACAGTCCATTATCTTGATTGCTACAAATCAGCTTCATATCTGCTGAATCACCCCTTTGGACAAGAGGTCCTCTTCTTAAGGAGAGTCCTTAAAAAAAAACCACGTGATGTTAAGATTATCAATTAAAGCATTAAATAGCATGTGGCACAGCAGAACAAAAGAAAATCAAATATAAAACAAAAGCATAAGTATGTGGATTTAGAGAAGGAAAAAATGAAAACAGAATCAACATGGGTAAGAAAGTTACTTACGTAAGGAATTTGAAGTTTATCACTTGCAGTGATGCCACCAATGAAAATGTACTGGCTTGAATATATATAAAACCAACATTTTTTTCTAATGGTATATCACATCGGGAAAAGATTAGATTTCTTTTCCTCAGTTAAGTCAGAAACTCATAACACACCGACAATGAACTTAAGCTATTTGCTTTTGCTTGCCATGAAGGAGTTCATCCATTTTGCTGAGCTGAACGCAATCAGTATTAAAACCTTTTAAGTACCAGCAGCAGTACTGGTGTTGTGCCCTTGCACAGTGTTAAGTGAATGAAGGAATCACACTTGAGCAGCTAGTTTGCAAGCAAGCACACTTAATAGCCTATGTACATGATTGTACAACGCTGCTCTGCCAGACACTGGAAGTGTGAGCCTTGCAGACTCAATAGACGGCCCCAGCTACTGAGAGATCCTTCCCAAGAGGACAGGAATAAAAGCAGTACTTTTTGCAATTACACTTATGCCAAGTGCATCTGGACTTTCCTGTTTCTTTGTGAAATTCATAGCATCATACTTTTTAAATACTTTTCTCTCCTTTGCTGCCCCCAGAACAAGGGCAGCAGGGAGAACTGGGAGACCTGTCTGTGAAAAGAGGGCTGTGAAGGAAAGCAAGAGAAAGAAAAATACGCAGCCCTTTCCCTTTGTCATTCAGTTGGTAACACCAGCATGAAAATGTTCTCAGAAAGCAATGTCATTTCTGAGCTGACTGCTTCCCTTTACATTTTTCACCGGCAGTACTTCTACAGTCCCAGCCAAATGGTTTCTGTTTAATGTTTCTGTTCCTAAAAAAGGCTATTGTATTTTTGCTTGCCGGGCATATACAATGCCTTCTGACTTGCCTCTCTTGTGCCAAGCCCGTGGGTTTCCTTTGGTGTAATAAAGGTACCCAGCAAGCAGGTGGTGTCACTGACCCACCTGTGCCACCAGCAGCAGGAAGGCATCTTCCCCAGAGCTGGCTTCCCAGGACCAGCTTGCTGCCAAGCCGCTCAATGTGGTGACATGCTGCCACTGGAGTTTAATTGTACCTTTAATTACACAGAAGTGGCTAATTCATGCTATAAATCATATCTCATCATGCAAACTTCTGGCATCTCATTTACTTCGTGTGAAATTATTTAATGCATCTGACTTTGAGGTGAGAAACTCTTTAATCTTGCTGATGTTTGGAAAAAGATTAATAGATTATTTGTTACTGCTTTAATATGTGCGCTCCACAAACAGCAGTCAGCTGTCTCCTATTCGCTTCACGGCTGCTAATTGGCTCAGGGTACAGGTTTTATTTCCAGTCTGAAGCTCCTAGCTTATGTTTATTAAAATATAATTACTTTAATGTAATTGTTTTGAGTTATTACATCTCCTTTCTAAGTAGGACATAGTTAAAACAACTGAAAGTGTTTCTTGATCAGAGCTGATTTTCTAACTAATTATGGAAATGACCACAGGAAAAAAATAAACACACACAAAAACCCCAAACAAAAACAAACCCCACATTTCAATGTAGGTTGCTTTCTTCATGTGAATTAATTACAGTCTTTGTACCTGCATTAGGGCAGCTCTTAAAAAATAAGATTTTTCATCTATAGTTTCTGCTTCACCCCGCAAACTTCAAAATACATAATTTGCAATTTTAGGGTCAGCAGTTGAAGATCTGCCCACAATTCACAAGACTTTAATAGCAAAGAGTGGACAAAGTGAAGAGCTCATATATTTGTACCATCGGCACAAACTTTAGGCTTAGACTGATATCAGAAACCTCAAAACCTCCAGCCAGCACAGGTTCATGAAAGGCAGGTCGTGCTTGACCAACCTCATCTCCTTCTAGGACTGGGTGACCATACTCGTAGATGAGGAAAAGGCTGTTGATGTAGTCTACCTAGACTTCAGCAAAGGCTTTGACATGGTCTCCAACAGTATTCTCCTGGGGAAACTGGCTGCCTGTGGCCTGGACAGGTATACCCTTCTTTGGGTAAGGAACTGGCTAGAGGGCCGTGCCCAACTGGTGGTGGTTAATGGAGCTAAGTCCAGCTGGCGACCCGTTACAAGTGGTGTCCCCTGGGGGTTGGTACTGGGGCCTATCTTGTTTAATATCTTTACTGATGACCTAGATGAGGGTATTGAGTGCACCCTCAGTAAGTTTGCAGATGACACCAAGTTGGGAGGTGGTGTGGATCTGCCTGAGGGTAGGGAGGCCCTTCAGAGGGATCCAGATAAGCTGGATTGCTGGGCTGAGGTGAATGGGATGAGGTTCAACAAGGCCAAGTGCCGGGTCCTGCATTTTGGCCACAACAACCCCATGTAGCGCTACAGGCTTGGGGATGAGAGGCTGTGAATAGGAAAGGGACCTGGGGGTGTTGGTTGATGCTCGGCTGAACATGAGCCAGCAGTGTGCCCAGGTGGCCAAGAGGGCCAACGGCATCCTGGCCTGCATTAGAAATGGTGTGGCCCACAGGAGCAGGGAGGTAATCATCCCCCTGTATTCAGCACTGGTGAGGCTGCACCTCGAGTACTGTGTTCAGTTTTGGGCCCCTCACTACACTGAGGCCCTGGAGTGTGTTCAGAGAAGGGCAACGAAACTGGTGAGGGGTCTGGAGCACAAGTCTTATGAGGAGAGGCTGAGGGAGCTGGGATTGTTCAGTCTGGAGAAGAGGAGGCTCAGGGGAGACCTCATTGCACTCTGCAACTTCCTGAAGGGAGGTTGTGGTGAAGAGGGGTTTGGCCTCTTCTCCCAGGCAACAAACAGGACCCCAGGAAACAGCCACAAGTTGTACCAGAGGAGATTTAAATTAGACATAAGGAAAATTTTTTCTCTCAGAGAGTGGTCAGGCACTGGAATGGCTGCCAAGGGAGGTGGTGAGTTGCCATCCCTGGCAGTGTTCAAAAGGCATTTGGTTGAGGAGCTATGAGATATGGTTTAGTAGCTTGTGGTAGCAATGGTGATGGGAGGACGTTTGGACTAGGTAATTTGTAGGTCTGTTCCAACCTTGTGATTCTATGAATCTATGATTCTATGAAATTTGTGAGGAGTATTCTGCAAGGAGAATTTATGTATTTCAGTACCTTGCAGTTTCCAAAGTCAAAATTGCTTCCAAATGTGTGTTTTGCAGTTTTCTCCTGTCTTCAATCATGTCCTTGCAGAGGCCAAATCATTAATAGATTGGCAGGAAGACTGAAGAAGAGAAACTGATCAACGAGCCTAGAGTTTGGACTGCTTAAATACTGGCTTACAGTGATGCAGTTTGAACTCATTTCTAATTTCCAGGAAACTTATCTGCTCAAATTCAGTTGCTTTACATAAATTTAAATTCCCAAGTAGTCTATATTTGAAGAGTTGGCTGAATTTTAACTTGCACAAAACCTCAGAAGTAAAATTCAGAAACTAGCCTGCCTTACTGCTGGTGATGGATCCAGACCAGTGAGACTCCCAGTTCCTGTGGTTATAGATGTCCATTCAAAGACTTTCACTTTAAAATATCCTTTTTTTTCTTGGTCATTTTTAGCATGGCCTTTGCCCTCTTATATCCGTGCAAAGCTACAAAAGCAAATTAAATTAAATTTACGCTTTCTATACCCCCTATGGGACAAGCACTCCCAGAATGACACCAGTGTTCACTGCATTTTAGATTGGGTTCTTCACATTGCAAAAATGGTAAGTACTGGGCTGGAAATGTAGAACTGCAAGAAAAAATCTCCACTGTGCACAAATTCAGGTTATATGGAAGTAGTGTGAACTGGCTTGCATTCTTCAATAGGGACAACCTAACAGAGGTCCCAGCTCCAGCCAAGCTTTTTTATTTTTCTGGATGCACTGCTCACACTGAAGATGGCACTAAGTAGCATTACTTTAAAGTTGGGCTGCATGAAACAATACGAATTGTTGTGATTTCACATGTGTTTTACCTACAAATCAGAGCACTCAATGTTTTTAATTAAAAATCCAATCCTAGATTTTCATCTGCTTGCAGCCCTCATGGAGAAGGAGAAGAACTTTGAACATCGATCAAAAAGCTGCATAACATTTTAAAAGTAAAGTAACAATAATAAAAAATTTAGGCAAATAAAAAGAAATCTCATTATCATTAGTAAGTCCCATGATTTTCAAGACCTGATTCATGCATTTTGAGCTGTAGGATGTAGTTAAGGAACAACTATGAATTAAGTCTCACTCGTCCCACCCATTGAGCTGTGTGACAAACTGAGCTGTGCCCCATGAGCTTCTGAGGTGCTGAAGCTGACTCGGGATAATTTAAGACTAAGACATATGAGTTATATAGAGACCAGAAAAGGAATGTCAGCAAAGAAGAGAGCAGTGCTTGGACCAAGCTGCAAGAGCAGTCGCTTTGGCAAGGGTATTGCAGCAGCATGATGCCTGGAAGGAATGCTGTGAGCATGATGCAGTCTTGCAAGGAAGAGAGAACAATTTCCTTCTCTTCATGGCAATTTTAAAAACTGAAATAGAAAAGGGCAGCTATCTGCCAAAAGAGCAGCAGGGGATTCCCTGGGCACCTCCTCCACCCCCACAGGTATCCCAGACACAACAGGTGCAGGTTCTGCAGCTGCTTGAGTCTCTTCTGCAACAGACCCATCGCTCTTGCAGCATAAGAACTGAGTTCTGCATTTGTGTGCCTCTGTTATTACTATCAAGTAGAAAGATGAAATCTGGACCTGGTTTGTGAATTCCAGTTTTGCTTTTCTAATTAACTGTTTTCACTTCTCCATTCTCTAGTCCTTGTTTCATTGTTTGTTAGCTTTGGTCTCATGTTTTACCTTTCAGTTACTGAAGATTTAAGCTTTGCAGCTAATGAATGGTTTTTTTCACCGAAGATGTGGACAACGCTCAAGTCAGCCTACTCAGTGCTACCATAATATCAGCAAATCAAATTCTCTATTCTTTAAACTGCAGTGCAATTTTGCTGCTGCAAGAATCAAAGTCTTATCAAATATGGGGCATTTATCCCATTTCTGCCACTCTACAGAGTAGGTGACTTGGTCATTCAGTTGCAGACCACACGCCAGCAACATCCTCCCTTACTCTTGTGCCATGTAGTGTCTACAGCCTGGAGTTCCTTTCTGTGCCGAATAAGCATCTGTTGGAAGGAATACCTGTATATTAGTAACATCAAAGCACAGATGCTATGGTGCCCTCACAAAGATGGCAGCTGGCAGCAAATTATTTCCAAAACAATTTGTTAAGTGGTAATGTGCTCTAATTTTGATTGGTTGTGGGGAAAGAGATTGGCTGAGAGAAAGATGTGGGCTCAATGAACTGCCCCAGGTGACCTAGGACAGCTCGCTGTGCTGAGGTTTGACCTCCCTGCCACATGTTTTAGCACTTCTATTTTCAGGAAGCTCTTCAAAGCTCTTGAGGAAGATTGAGTGCACTGCCAGAAGGGAGTTTCTTATGCCATTATCCGTCTCCTAATTCACACCCTACTATTTTCCCTTCCTCCTTTAACCCTGAAGGAGGGGAGGCTGGCAGACACAAAGAGCAACACACAACAAGGTGGAAGAAACCCTGCAGCCACCGACATGGTGGAGCCACCCTTTACTGGGGAAGTCAACTTCCAGTAAGGCTTGGTGTGTTCAGAAGAGTTTCTTCTGAACATTTCTTCCCAGCAGCAGAACTTTGTGGTGCTCTGGAGCAACAACAAACTAGCACCATGCATTGTCAGATATATGGATATCAGCACCCGCCAAGGTTTAAATAAAATGAATATAGGACCCTTAATAATTGCTGGGGGAACTCTTCAGCACTCACTAACTCTAGTTGGCCAGCTCAGCTAAACTTTTTGCAGAAAGCAGAAAGTTCTTTCACTCCGGCTTTAGATGCTGCAGTGTCTGACTGACCTTCTGCCAGTGGGGCAAGAAGAACTGCTCTGGGGGGCTGCAGCTACTGAATAACAGAGGTAACAAAATCTGATGTGGATTCTGCTTATAATAGAAAGGACAAAAAAACATGACCCTACCCAAATTCCTCTGTGGGTTGCAAGGATGGGTGATTCTAGGAACCATAATAATATTTAACTCAAATTGCAGCCACCCAAATGAAGAGGAATATGCAAAGACCGTGGCAGAAAAGAGGCTTCCAACAATGCTTTCTTCTTCTTGTAGAGAAAAATGGATCAGCAACAAAACCTGGGGAGCAAGTTGGTTGTCACAGAGACATGAAATAGCAATTTTTTTAATGACAACATAAGAAATGCATAACATGATGTAATTCAGAGAATGTTCTGGAGAATTTTGATGAAAAAAAGAAGTTTCAGCCTCATGAAGTTATGATGATAGATCAGAAGGCTTCAATGCAGCAAAAAAGTCCCCTCTAGACAAGGGCATAAGAGTTACAGTTTGCTATCATTTTTCAGCACCTTCTGATAAAAAAAAATAATAATCACAAATCAGCTTTAAATCAAAGGATGAAAGCGTTCAAAGAAACATGAATGGTCCATATCCTCACATATGCTGCCCAGAAACTCCATAGTGTAAAACAAAGCATCATTTGGGCTGTCCAAAAAATCTGTGCATTTGGTCACCTGTGGAAAGGAAGAGAAAAAAAAAAATACAGGTTGTACAAGCTGGTCATTAGGAGATTTTGATTTAACTTTAGCAGCATTAATTTGGTTTGCCGTTAAATAATACAATTTTAGAAGAGCTGAAATGTTGAAGTTTGCTTAGAGGTTTAAACTGCCATTTGCTTATGTTATAGATGACCCACACTGGCCTGTACAAGTGTCACTGCCCATCTGTTCCGAGGGCCTGGCCAGCAGTAGATGTGCTGCAGTGAAGCAGGAGAACAGAAAGGATGCAGAAGTGCACGTGCTGAGGTGAAGCACCTTAACCCCTCTGAAACAGAACCCAATCTTAATAGGGGGCAAGCTTGCAATAGGCTACTCCACCAGTTAAAGAAACTGCTTAACTCCTGTGAGCACCTTCTTAGACAGCCTTCCAAATTATTTCTTCTGACTGTCCTAAATGAAGTAACAATGACTGTTTTTCAAAGAAGCTGTAAAATCACACACTTCATAAAGACCCAATACCACACTTGAATGTGGATGGTAAAATCTTCACCTAGGCATACACAAATAGCCTAGCACCTTTTCTGACATCCATTATCCACGCTGACCAGTCTGGGCAATCCCTTCAGAGGTAGGCCAAGAACAACATAAAGAGGTTATTAAATATTATTCATTACCCTCCGTGGAACAAAATAGAAGCCTACTTAGCACTTTTGATTCCAAGAAAACATTTGATAGGATCCCAAGGGATTTTTTGTTCTTTACTTTAGAAGTTTTTAATTTTGGCTCTGAGTTTAGATCATGGATAAAAATGTTTTCCCAAAAAACTATGCCTTGGAGATAAAAGCTTGATATCCCTCCCATCATCCCTTTGATTTAAGAAGAATGAGGCAAGATTGTCTCTTCTCCTGCTATATTTGTTATCCTTGTCACACTCACCAGGTTATAAGGGAATAGCTGAGAGACGGGAATACTAGAACTCAGTCTGTGAGATTGTTTTGGAAAACTAACTCAGCTTCTCCCATATCATTTGCCATGTACCCATGTCACAGTTGGGACTCAAAGCCAACTTACTGTAAATCAGCGGCAATTCCTATGGGTCAATTTAATTAAAAATATATGGAAGCAGTGGATTCTTAAGTGAAATAAGTTTGAAATATCATAAAGAGTCTGCTAGAAAATATACCAACTCTAGTAAAAAAAGCCAAACAAACAAACCAAAAATGAGCTGAATTGTAGATGGTCTGGAAAAAGTTTTCTAACAACCTTTAGCATTATATTCTTCTCAAACCAAAGCAATTTATTAAACTCTTGCTCATTCACTCAATAAAAAACACAGAAAAAACCATAATGCAAAACTTTTTTTTTTTTTTTTTTGTTAGAAAACCAAGGCACATTATGTAGCACACTCAAAAGAACTATCTCTTCTACTTTCTCATTAAGTTAAAAGAAAGAAAGAAGTAGAAATGAGCCGAGGCCATTTTGGGTAGTAAAACCCTGCCCTCCAAGGCTTTTTTTTTTTTTTTTTTTGCATTTTCCATTACCAGTATTTTCCTCTTCTAAAATAAAATGCCCCTGCTCATTTCTGAAAACCCAAGAGAAACAAATGGCTGGGAGGCTGATGAAGAGTCTGATCCTCTAAATGCAAATCAACTGCAGCGGCTCACATGAGTGAAGCTCCTTAGAGCTAGGACAAATTCTGTGCTATTGGGACCCCTCAACTACTCACAGAATGCCCCAGGTTCAAAAGAAAACTGCGGCTTTTCTCAGCTGTTGGCCTCAGCAATATTTTTAAGAATGATAGTGGGATGGTGACATGTTGCCTGATATTAAGAAGACCTTCGTAACCTTCTTTTTGGAGTCCAAGGGACCTCAAGAGCAGTACAATAGAGGCCTGGAGCTGTCAGACTTGCCTCCCTGCTGCAAACCAGCAGAATTACAAAAAATAGCTAAAGATAGAAAGCTCTCTTGGAGACTGTGCACTAACTGTAAGGCTGACTGCACATTACTCAGCTGATGGTACATTACCAGAATCAGAGACTAAATTGGCACTTGAGAAACTAGAACCACCTTACGCTGTTTCTAAATTGATTTGGGTCAGTTCTGAAAACTCCAAATATAGGTGAAGGGAACAATACAGCGCATGGCGTCAGGCCTGAGTGGTCACTTTTAGGGCAACATTTCATTACCTTTTAATTTGATTTTGATGGTCGTGGAAAGTATTTATACACACAATTGTTGATATCATTGATTCTTTCTAAGGTTCAGTGATTAACACATGGCAGCATATTCCAGCAGTGCACAAAGAAATTTCAGAGGATGAAGAAACAACAGTAATACCTTTTAAGCTCTTGGTAACATTTCCAGATGTAACAGTTTCAATACTACAAAATGATTTACTTTCAGAAAGCTGTTAACACAAATCTGTGTCAAATCTGATACAGAGTTCAAAACACTTATTTTAACTGGCTAAATATTATGCACCATATTTTAAACAGTCAGTTTCGATTATGTCATTATCCAAATGGACAGACATCATCAGAGGAAATAAACCACCCTTACAGCAACTCTCTTGGAGTAAATCCCTGTGAGGTGAACGGCACTGGTAGGCTTTGCTGGACTAGCTGCTGATGCAGCAGGTATGATGGGCATTCATGCTGCTCACTGCAGCTCCCTTTCCACACAATGGCTGTTTAGGCACAGCAGCCCAATACAGCATTATAAAGTCATTTGTGACTGTCCATTATGTGGCCCATTTACTTTTATCTTCTGGATCACAATCTATGAATTTGATGATGTGATGACAAGAAAGATATGCTGTGGGAGTTAGCTGAATCTAATTATGAATTATAAATTGTTAAACAAAGACTTCAACTGGCAGGATTTCACATATAAAAGAAAGCAAACTTTTGCTCTATCAAAAGTAATAGTTAAATTTTTGTTTGTTTGTCTTAATGACTAAAATAAGAGCTCCGAAAGGAGATATCCTGTTGAATTATGAAACTCCAATTTAGAACAGCTAAGTCCAGGAAACCTGAAGTGCTCTGTATTAGTTCCAGTGATGAAATCCTTTATGAATAGAAAACTGTACAAAACTGTGTTTCTGTTGCACAGTGGGTATTTGCATAAGCAACCTTTCATCACAGCTACAGATAGCTCAATTCTATGGAAGTGTATCAGCAGAAGCAGCTGTCCAGATGACCTACATTTTAACAGGACATTAATAGGAAGCAGATTTTACATCTGTGTATGTGTCAGGGGACAGATGTATTATTGGCTTGAACAAAGTTTCAAAGAACAGTATTTCACCTCACCATACAGATGAAAGGAATGGGCAGTTTCCCTGTGGAAACCTTTTATGAAGTGGTCTGTTTAGTGACTCGGTGTAGACGGAGGCAGACCCACTCAAGAGAGTGTTAGAAGGGAGAATAGGAAAAGACTGAGAAGGGAGAGAGAAAAACAGTGTTTTTATTATAGAACTGAATGTAAAAAGCTGGGAGTTTGGGGGAGGGAGGAGATGGACTGTGCACCATAGTAACTTAGATTTCTCATTCCAGTGCATGCGTTAGCAACAGGTAATTAGGAGATGAAGACTCTTCCAGCCAATCATAGTGCAATTTATGTATATTTAGCCATTCCTCAGTGATGAGGAGTTCTGGGCAAGCATTCTCAGAGCTACTGCCTTCTCTGTGGCCCTTGCATCACCATCCAAACTCTGCAGTCATCATCTTGAAATTTATACTTCGCAGCTAACTACTGTTTCAGTAGAGCAAACACTACACTATTTTTTACCAAGCAGACAGCTTGTGATGATATGCAGCTTTTAAAAGTCTTCTGAGATCCTGCTTGTATGATAGTGCATTGCTGGCAGCTTGTCAAGGAGAGAGCTGCAGAAGCAATCATGTTTTGAGGAAGACGCAACAATTAAAGTCTGGTTTCTGCAGCTCAATGAAGAATTGACAGACAGAGAAAAGTTATTACATTAAATTACCAACACTTTGTTTACTGATCCTCCAAACAATCACTTGACCTCCTACTTACTGAAATAGTAAAAAATAAAACCTCAAAGAATATTTGAAGAAGGCTGCAGGCATTTCACAGAAGTCGGTGTTTCCCAGTGCCCCGTAAGACACTAGAGCTTTCGTCCTACAACACAACGTGTTTCAGATAGAAACAGCTGAAGGCACTAAGCTTTTAAACTAGAGCCTATTTGCATGAGGCTTTTTTGTGACACTTTTCCACTTGCTCTAACAGTGATCGGAGTCCAAGTGAGCATGGCCCCAGGCAATTTAAGCACCATGCCATCTGCCCTGACTGAGAGCACAACTGCATGGGATAGTGCTTGAAAGGCTGGCAGCCAGGGAAGCTCTATTTGCCTCGCCATCCTTTCTGCTGTGGCTGATTTTGCAGGCAAGGGAATAGAATGGCAAAGCAGAGAGAAATGAGCCTCAGGACTCAAGGCAATGCTTCTGGGGAATGGGTGGATCCTCTGGTCATACTGGTTCTGTCTCCAAAACAGGCACACTTGGAAGTGTACGTATTCCTTGAAAGCAGTTTCCATTGCTGGTGTTATTATTCTTCAGGACAGCAGTTACAACATACTGTGTTCCACGTACTCTTCTACATGGAATGACAGCAGGTGTTGCAGGCACACAACTGTACAGATTTTGTTCTCAATAATTTTGAATCAAACTATCAAACTTGGCAATTAAAAATGCAAGTGATAAATATTTTTAACTAAAGATTTTTGTGACGGTGACTAGACAGTCTGTGTGTAGACAGAAAACCCTCACCAAAGCTGTGTCCAAACTCAGGCATTTTTGGATCTGTTTATCTGCATTGCTGTATTATTGTTATGAGGGGCTACAGCCCTGCTGACCTTGCTGTTCTAGTTCAACCACAAAAGTGACCACTTTTGACAGTTGTTGCAAATATTTAATGGGTTAGCCAGCCCTACATTATGGCCAAAACTTTTATCTGAACCTCTAAAGGGCTATAAGAAAAGTGGAAGCTCAGCTAGCTCAGGTAGTCAGGAAGAAAAGGTATGGGCGCTCTATTGCTTTGCAATAGCTGTATCATCCCTTTACCCTTCACTCCTACAGAGCACTTCTGCAGTAGGTGTGTCAATTATGTCTTTTTCCTTATGCTCAGGGTAAGCAGAAGGTGGAAGAAAAAGCTGTTGAGAAACCGGTGAATGCAGATGGTTCACTTGGCCTTACCAAGTGCTGCTCGTGCACTTGCTCTGAAGCTCCCCAAACTTTCCGACATGACCAGATACCCTGGCTGAGTATTGGCACAAACTAGACAGAAAGGGAGAAACATAGGAAAGAGACACAGAAGAAGGATAGATGTCATGAACGCAGATAAAGTGAGGGAAAAAGGCAGAGGGAAATAGAAAGAAGAAGTAATTAATACAATACAATATTCAGCAAGAAAGAAAATTATGTGTAAGGAAAGCAGATATTGGAAAAGGCCCAAGAAAGGAGAAGAGAGATAACGACTTGGCAAGGGAGAAAAGCAACATTAACAAAAGTAGTAGATTTTTTTTTTTTTAATTTTCTAGAAAACTGCTGCCAAAATACGATAATATATGCATTAATAACCATAACTATACGTAAGTATGTGGACGATGTGAAGCTGCACAGGAGCATGCCAAAGCATGTAGACTCCGGCTGGATGCCAGCTACCAAGGGAACTTGCCGGAAGAAAATCTAGCCATTTTCCTGAAGGTGGATGGAAGCTCCAGGGCAACCTGAGCAGAAAGCCTGTAGAAGAGATGAAGCTGTTAGCCTTCACCCTCCTGTGAAGAAGGAGGAAGAGCTGAGCAGATCATGAGCCTGTTGCCTTTTTCAGTCTCATGGCAGGTTTGTGTGCAGATGTCATGGTCAGAAGGAACAGCTGGTTCTCAAAGCATATTGTAGATCAGAGATACACAGTTTTCCTTGTAGTTTGCATGCTGGTAATTGATGATAATTTAACAATGTTCTTGCATGAATTTTGGCTGAATACTGCATTTGGAGGTAATACCATCTAGTGGATGCAGCACTGCAGCAGGGTGTTGGTGTTGCTACTAGCTGGTATATGGGCAGCCTTGACCACGTGAAATTGCCTGTTTTTGAGTTTCCCCATTAAATAGCATAACAACTGATTCACTAAGGTTCTTCAAGATCCACAAAAGAAAATAATTAAATGAGAAATAGGTGTGACTAAAATTACTTTTTTCCTTTGAATACACAGAACTAATTTTATTTTTTATTTTCAAGCCTTTGACATGTTCTGCACTATTTTTCTGTAGCTTAGTACCTAGATCAAGCTGTTAGAATTATCTTCTCATTTTTGTTTCTACTTTGTAAAAATACTGATATTTTATAGCTTGTTTTTAAGATAAAAGAGGGAAGAATATTGAGTCCTGAACCAGAGTAATAGCAACATCACCACTGTGCCCAGAAAAAATCTTTCCTTTTAATTTAGGCATAATTTTCTCATTTTATTTACTCTATTTTAGAAATAATTACTACATTGCATAGCTCAATAAGAAGGATGGAGAGGTCAGATCCACAACACACAGTGCCAATCCCACATTCAGGTATCTTCATGAATCATGGAAAACATCGTAAGCTATGAGCAATTTGCTTAACTTTTAAATTTGGTGATGTACTTTGTAACAGATTTTATTGCCCTCGCATTTTAAAAGTATTAGGTTGTCAGGAAGTCTATAATTAAAAACCACCTTAAAATATCCTCCTCACTATGTACAAACACCTATCAAAACCTTCTTTTCCTTTTCCTGATACTTACTTCTACATTAGTATCTGAAATATCTTACTTACTCGCCCTTCACATGTGCAAGCATTAGTGAAATCTAATGTCCTCAGCTTACCCTTTACAAGTAATAGACAACATTCTGGCCACATTCATCTATAAAAATAGGGATGTAGTTCATCCCAACAGCTGCTGCACTTAGTAGGATTTTCCCTAGCAGTGGCTGGCAGTCTCTAGGAGGACTATCAGGTTCCCCTTGGTAGAAGAAATGATCAGTGTCTGTCTGGAAAAGGGAAAAAGGGACTAAAGAAGCAGAACCCCCACCACCACCACACCATGATAGTATGTTCGTAATTTAAAAGTTATGAGTGACTTCCAGATATCAAAGAAGAAAAGAGTAATTATTTATATTTGACATGATTTTCAAAGTTGTTATTGTACCTATAGGATCCTTCTGAAGTCATCATATACTGTGGGTATTCAGCGCCTTTGAAAACCTTGCCAAAATTGCCTTTAGACTATAAGCTCCTTAAGGCAGAGACCTGCTACTCATTTGGCAAATTGTCTTACATAGCTCCTTTGCCTAAACCAGACTGTTTGTGTAATAATAGTAATAATAATAGATATCAGAATGATGCTGGAATCCAGAAATATCTGATGTGGTTCTATAGCCTTCTTATTATCTCAAAACATTAAATAAAAGCTAATTTTATAGGCAAATCAGCAAGGAAGCATGACGAAAGGAACCTTGATGAAAACAATTTAAAAACAGAGAGGTGTTTGCTTGGATAAACATGGAACTTCCCTTCCATTGTGCGTTTCACTTTTGAAGTATTTGACTCATAGGCTGTCAGCTTGGTGAACAGGTAGGCTATGAAATAAGCATTTGCTTGTGGTTATTTTAGAGCATAGAATATCTGATAGACGTAAGCACATACATCAGTGCACACACCTTCGGCCCTGGGGGTGTTGCTACACTCCCCAAATTCATGTGCAATCTCTCTGACTGTGTCAGAGACATGTTGTCTCGGTTTGCCTGGGAAATGTTGGAGCATTACGTTTCAAATTCATAGAATATCAGCATAACAGCTATTATTCTCTGCTCTTACCTCAGAAATCTTGCTCAGTTCAGCAGCACTGTGCTTTTACTCTAACCCAGCTATAATTCACTGTGGTATTTTGCAGTTTAATTTACAAATTAACCTAATTACACAGCTTCTCAACACATGTATAGGAATCCAGCGGTGATAGAAACAGCATTCTCACCCTGAAAGTGTCAGTGAAGCTGTGAACAGCCCACACCTTCCCAAAACTGTCTGCTTATTTCTCTAATTCCTCCAGCTTTCCTCATCTGCAAAATGGAGATAATGATACCTGCTTTTCTGAAGGGACTGGAGACATGTGAGGAAGAGTAGTACCTAAGGAAGGTACATTATATTCTCACAGGAATGTCTGCTGCACCAGCGAATTAGCACCACCATGGCTCCAGGTGCTGGCTATGTCAGCAGACAGCAATGCAAAACCTCCTTTACAATACTATTTATCCATATGATAATTATGAGAAAAAGTAAAGAAAACTGGCCACTCCTAATAAATACCAGCCCTTTCAGGAATTAGTTTGAAAGCTGGTTTTCCTGGTATTAGATAATACAAATCATGAAGTTAAGGCATGTACTGACTTTAATGAACCTGGTCAAAAGTGCTGTCTAGAGTGTTTATTTATTCATTAATTTTTACTTAAGTAGACAAAGAAATCTGCTCTTGTTTTTCATAAAATCTTTCTTGTGACATTCTATTTAGTTTAAATTGGCATCTATTTGATTCAACCTGGAAAGCCCAGCCAAATCCAATTAGTGTCATTGAAACTCCTGAAGTTCTTTTTTTTTTTTGCTCAGTTTAAAGGCTAAGAGGAAGGCTCTAAATTTGAAATTGTTCCACTTTTTCATTTGCAAGAGGGACATGATAGAAGGGAATAAATAACAATAATGTCACAGATGTAAAAGAACCTGGTTATGGAGTGTATTTTGCTTGGTTTGTTGGGTTTCCACCCTTGCTACGATATTTTGCTCTGAAGGCATTTGCTTTGTTAAAACTTCTGAGAAGCCCAGATAAAATCCTAGTGGACTCGGTTGCAACTTGCAAGTAACACCACTTATTTTACTCACTGACTTCAATTTCCTATTTGCAAGCAGAGAATTTGACAGAATATCTTCTGCCTTCTGCGCACACTCCATCATTTTGCTGCCCCTGGAAATATCAAAATGGAGCCTGGGCAATGAAGGCAGCTGATCAATTGTGGATGAGCTCCTCCTGGGATATGGAAAGGAGCATGCAGTGCCTGCCTCTTGGCTCTTTCACAGATAGCACTTGCATGTGCTGCTCCCGAGGGAATCACTTCTCCTGTCCATACAAACCAGACACTGCTGGCACTCAGGTTGCCCAGCCAAGGTGACTCCTCTTTGCTTTCCAAAACAGCATATCTGGATAGCTGTGGGACAGTGCACAGTAAAGAAACAAGTTAATTTTGCTCACAAAAGGTTTAGTAGCCCGTTACAGAAAAGAAGCCTTCAAAAATATTGCTAAAATATGAATGTTTTGCAGGGGTTGCCACAGAAACATGTAGAGCATATAATCCAAAATAGGATGTCTAGACAAACTCCTACTGTCTGACCTTTTATGTATTTCCTAATCCAGCCAATCTTGCCAAGCAAATTGGTGACTAAGCAGCAATTCACTTTACACTGTGTCATAAAGGCCTGACAAGGCCCAGGTCATGGTTATAAATTTCAGTCTGGCTACTTCAGCAACTCTCAGCTTTCTTTACCAGCACACCTCCCGTGTGGTTTTTGGGCTGTGATGTGTGCTCTGGATCATCGTGAAGTAATTTTGGGGCTGTAAAATCCAAAAGCCGCAGCTCTGCTGAGAAACAGAGAGCACTTTCATCCAGTAGGACCCCAGAGTTTACATAAAACTGGAAGAGGGAGGCAGGCGAATGGCTTGGGCAAGAACAGAATGAAAGGCAGCAGTGCTGGGGCCCAGAGCAGCCAGCTGCGCCCAGTCTGTGCAGCCTTCCTGAGTTGGTGAGGGACCAACAGAAGGGAACCCACAGCACCAGGAGTGGATGATCCCAGTGGTTGCAGTGGCCTGGGCGCCCTTTCCTCCTCCCTGGAACAGCCCCTTTGCTGTCCTTTATTTTCCAGAAGTGGCCCTGTATAAAAAGCAGCTGTCTCCAGTTCTCCTACTGCAGCAGCAAATTCAGAAAATGTTACTCAAAGGCATATCATTTATCAGCAAAAGCAGTTTCTCGTGAGTGTGAAGAATGGCTTAAAAATGGGAAAGTGAAAGGGGGATTTGACTCAGAACTTGATACTTCTCAAAATATTACGTGTAGTTAGATGGACGCATCTATGTATATATATGCATATGCACACATATAGAATCATAGAATTGCTCAGGTTGGAAAAGATCTTGAAGATCATCAAGTCCAACCGCAACCTAACCATACTACCCCAACTCTAACAACCCATCGCTAAATCATGTCCCTGAGCACCACATCCAGATGGCTTTTAAACACATCCAGGGATGGTGACTCAACCACCTCTCTGGGCAGCCTATTCCAGGTGCTTAACAACCCTTCCTGTAATGAAGTTTTTCCTGATATCCAATCTAAACTTACCCTGGTGTAACTTGAGGCCATTTCCCCTTGTCTTGCCACCTGTCACCAGTGAGAAGAAACCAGCCCCACTCTTGCTGTAAGCACCTTTCAGATACTGGAAGAGAGCAATAAGGTCCCCCCTCAGCCTCCTCTTCTCCAGACTGAACAACTCCAGTTTCTTCAGTTGCTCCTCATAGGCCATATTCTCCAAGCTGTTCACAAGCCTTCTTGCCCTTCTTTGGACCTGCTCCAGCACCTCCATGTCCTTTCTGTAGAGGTGCCCAAAACTGAATGCAGCACTCGAGGTGAGGCCTCACCAGTGCTGAGTCCAGGGCAGGATGACTTCCTTAGTCCTGCTCACCACACCATTCCTGATACAAGCTAGGATGCCATTGGCCTTCTTGGCCACCTACGCACACTGCTGACTGCGCATATTCAGCCGCCTGTCCATCAATACACCAAGGTTCCTTTCCATCAGGCAGCTTTCCAGTCACTCTTCCCTAAGCCTGTAGGGCTGCCTGGGGTTGTTGTGACCAAAATGCAGGGCCTGACACTTAGCTCTATTGAAACTCATACAGTTTACCTTGGCCCATCAATCCAGTCTATCCAGGTCCCTCTGCAGTGCCTTTCTACCTTCTGGCAGATCAACACTCCCTCCCAACTTGGTGTCGTCTGCAAATTTACTGAGGGGTGCACTCAATCCCCTCATCAAGATCATTAATGAAGATGTTAAATAGAAGCAGCCCCAGTACCGAGCCCTGGGGGACACATCGCTCGTGACCAGCTGCCAACTGGATTTAACTCAATTGACCACAACTCTTTGGGCCCGGCCATCCAGCCAGTGTTTCACCCAGCAGAGAACATGCCCTTGCAAATGATGGCAGCCAGCTTCTCCATGAGGATGCTGTGGGGGACAATGTCAAAGGCTTTACTGAAGTCCAGGTAGACAAACCATACTGACAGCCTTACCTTCATCCAATAAGATGGCCACCTTGTCATAGAATGAAATCAGGTTTGTCAAACAGGATCTACCATTCGTAAACCCATGCTGACTGGGCCTGGTCAACCAACCTTTAACTGGTGAATGATGGCTCCAAGATTATCCATTCCATGACCTTCCCTGGCACCAAGGTGAGACTGATAGGTCTGTAGTTACCAGGATCATCTTTCCAGCTCTTTTTGAAGATGGGTGTGACATTTGCCAGTCTCCAGTCCACCATGACGTCACCGGTTAGCCAGGACTGCTCCAGGACTGCTGAAGGATGATGGAGAGTGGCTTGGCAACCACATCCACCAACTCCCCCAGCACTCTAGGGTGCAATCCATCAGGCCCCATGGACTTGTGAGTGTACAGCTTTGAGCAGGTCCAAAACCATCTCATCATAGGTTATGCAGGGCCTACTCTGTTCCCCATCCCTATCTACCAGTGCAAGGGTTGTGCGCCCAGGGAGTAACTAGTCTTACTATATGTATGCATATATGCATTTGTGTACATACAGATGAAAAGAAATGTGCTCACAGAATTGAATAGATATTACAGCAAAAAGAAATCAGAGCAATAACTTTTTTTCACTTATTTCTATGTTGTCCATTCTTTACTCCCCACAGAACAAGACTTCAGGCCATGCTTGGGCTGAAGCTGTGAGGGCTGCCCTGGGTAGGAATTTTAGGCAGAAATCAATAGTGGTGCTTCTTAGGTTAGCTGATCCCAGTGCATGTTCTGACAAGCTTATGGAAATCCTGGACACAGGATTTTGCAGGGAGAGAGCTACAAAACACAGATGTTATCGCACAGAAAGAAAGTTAGGAGAGAGAAAAGAGAGCAGCTGTCAGAAGGAAATGGGGTAAGGACCCAGAACATTTCAGGAAAATAAATGAAATAAATTACAGTTTGCTCAGCACATTAGAAGATCTGTGTGCAGCGCAGTATTATACAGTGGTAATTATACACCGTTTATTATACGGTGGTAAGAATTAACGACTTAATATCTAGCTACTCCTTAGAGCTTGTTACGGAGAGGTGTTGGATTTTATATATACTTTCTGTGAAGTTTAATTTTCCATGTGGCGTTCAGTCAGGAAATGGAGAGCCCCTCACGTAGTGTGCCAGGAGAAGCCCTTTGAGGAGAATGTGTGATCTGATGTGTGGGGAGGGTTCTCGGTGGCTAGCATTTCAGCGTCCAGGCTGCTTGCCTTGCGTTCTACGCCAAATGTTGTTTCTATCCCAGAGGCTTCATTCTTAAGAAAGATTCCAAAAAATGGTGAAAAGAAAGATTTCTGAAATGTACGGACATCAATTGGTGGGGGAAGTGCAAAAGATCTTAATAGCTTGTGATTATTTAGAAATTAATAGGAGGCACTTGGGAGAAATGCTGCACTGAATCCAAGTACCATATCAGTAGTAAAGAGCTGCTCTCTTCATCTGAGAGTTTAAAAATTTCTTCTTCAAAGGGCAATTATTGCCACTGCTGCAGCCCAGAGAGACAGAAGAGCCATCCCTTGACCCTTGTGCTGTCCCAGTGCTGTGTGACAGTGGGCTCTCTGACTTTACCTCTCTGGGTCTTTTCTTCCTGTGCCTGACCTTTCTCTGTCTGATTTCCTCAGCTCTTCAGAACAGGAAACTCCTGTTCTGTGCCTAGCACAATGAGGCCCTAAAGTGGAAGCCCTCAGGTGAATTAAGCACTCCACACTTTGTAGAGCAGACAGCCCTTCCACTGATGTAAACATACAAGAACAAAATAGCACTCATACAGCCTTCGTGCTGTGATCCACATGCAAAACAGATAGGGCAACAGGGCGGAAGATGAAGGGGCTATGAATGCCGACACTTGAATTAGCTGTATAAATAATCACAGAACCATAAAATCAATAAGGATGGAAAAGACCTATAAGATCATCTAGTTCAACTGTCAACCTGGCACCAACCTTTCCCACTAAACCTTGTTCCTTATTACCACATCTGCACATTTCTTCAACACCTATCAGGGATGGTGACTCAACCACCTTCCACTGTTTCAGAGAAGAATTTTTCCTAATATCCAACCTGAACCTCCCCTGGTGCAGCTTGTCACCATTTCCCTCACACCCTGTTGCTAGTTATCTGGGAGAAGAGGCTGACCCCATCTAGACAGCTTCATTGCCCTTCTCTGAATACACTCCAGGGCCTTGATGTCTTTCTTGCAATGAGGGGCCCAAAGCTGAACACAGTACTAAAGATGCAGTCTCACCAGAACTGAGTACAGGGGAACAATCACTTTCCTGCTCCTGTTGTCAACACTATTTCTGATATAAGCCAGGATGCCATTGGCCTTCTTAGCTGGGCACACAGCTGGCTCATGTTCAGCTGAGCACTGACAAACACCCCCAGGTCCGTTTCCTTTGCACAATCTTCCAGCCACTCTGCCCCAAGCCTGTAGCATTGCCTGGAATTGTTGTGACCAAAGTCCAGGACTTGGCACTTTGTTGTGCTGAACTTCATCCCACTAGCCTCTGCCCAGCTTTCCAGCCTGTCCAGATCCCTCTGTAGGGCCTTCTTAGCCTCAAGCACTTCCTGCCAACTTTGTGTCGTCTGCAAACTTACTGAGGGTGCACTCAATTCCCTCATCCCAATTATCAGTAAAAACAGTATGAGCTCCAGTGCTAATCCCACTCATAGCTGGATGCCAGCTGGATATAACTCCATTCATCATCACTCTCTGGGTCCAGCCCTCCCGCCAATTCTTTACCAAGCTATGAGCTGCCATCTTTCCCAGGAGAATTCAGTGGGAGACAATATCAAAGACTTAGCTAAAATCTTGGCTGACTGCATCAACAGTCTTTCCCTCATCCACCAGGGGGATCACCTGATCACAGAAGGACATCAGGTTGGTCAAGCAGGACCTGCTTTTAATGAATCCATGCTGACTGGGCCTGATCCCCCAGTTGTTTGGCACGTGTCGTGCGATCTCACAGAATCACAGAATCACTCAAGATGACCTGTTCCATAACTTTTCCTGGTATTGAGGTCAGGCTGACAGGCCTGCAGATCCCCAGATCTTCCTTATGACCCTTCTTGTAGATGGGAGTCACACTGGCGAGCCTCCCCTCTTCTAGGAAGGGAGGAATTCCTTGGTTGACCAGGAAAACTCATAGATTATGGAAAGCGGCTTGTCCATTCACCTCCACCAGCTCCCTTTGCACCCTTTGGTGGATCGTATCTGGCCCTATGGACGTGTAACCATTTGGATGGAGTAGAAAGCCTCCACCTGAATTGCAGGAGGGTTTATTCTGCTCCCAATCCCAGACTTCCTGAGGAGAACTGATCTGACTATTAAAGACAGATGTAAAAAAGGCATTGAGAACCTCAGCCTTTTCTTTATCCTCAGTGATCACGTTTCCTGCCACATCCAATAAAGGATAAAGATCAGCATTTTTTTTTCATAGCAGTTTCCTGAGACCATTTTTCTGGCCAAGTTTGTGTTATGGTTTCTCCACCTTGCTTGAATCAGGGAGATGAGCGTGTGGTATCATTCTCTGCTTTGGAGATGCTTTAACTTGCAGTGATAGAGAATTGTGCTCTTGGAGCTTAATACATCTGGGTTATTCCTCACAGGTGGTGAAGATGGCAGCCTGTACAATATACTCAGTGAAATCACTTTAGCAATTGGCTGCAGAGAAAAAGAGCTCAGTGCCTGGGTCACAGCACTACTGCACTACTGGCATTTCTGAGCAGTTCCTACATAACCTCTCATTCCTGCTCAGCTTCTTTCCTCAGAAAAGAGACATATTTTTTGGAAAGACTCTAGTTTCTTTGCAAAAGCAAAATGGCCAAGAGAAAATTGCAGTCTGATGTCTCTCTCCCTATCTGTCCCATCTCACATGCAGTTCTTAAATATGCACACACATACATAATTATATCATAAGCACCTGTGTATGTGTTCTGTCATTTTCTGTTATGCAGCAGTCGGCTCCACCATAATCACTCACCTGAGAAGTAGATGACTATGTATGATGTTTTCTTTTAAGTCTGAGCAGAGGTGTTGTGAGTTGCTGTACTGTTGCTACTGGCAGACTGACATCCAAGTACATCACCTGTCAACATTTTCTTCATTAACTGTTAATGATCACAAATCAATAGTTAACAGTTAATAGTTATAGTTAATAGTTATAGTTAATAGTCCAGCCAATAGTTAACACTCCTCTGGAAAATATTGATAAAGGAAAGGCAAAACAACATGTTTTGACATTTCCTAACTCCCAAATTATTAAGCTCATAGTGCTCCAGGATCTAATACTTCTACTGTTTTTTTTCATTTTCTTATTATTAAACAGAAAATGCAGTTGTGCAAAATACTATGGTATGCTTTGTTACAGAGAGCATAAAATGCATCCTGATGTATAGAATGAATGTACCTTCATCTTTTCAGCATAATAGTGAAACAGGTGGCCAGCAAGAACTACCAACACCATTCATCTTTTTCCTCTTTTTATATCTTAGAGAAACAAATGTACTGCAAAATTGCAAAGTTTAATTTACACACAGTTTATATTGTTTTATTTCCTGGCACTGTTAGCCTCATCAATTCTCTTCTACTCCTCCTACTTGTGTATCACACAACCTGTTGCATTATATAATAATTTTGATTTTCAGCTGCAGAGGGGATGGCTATCTCATTGTATATATTCATTGGTGCCTTAATCTAATGAGAACACAAGTACTAGAGAACAGCAAATCCCATCATGACATCAAGCAGACCCAAACAGAAACATCCTGGCTTTCTTTTTTATTATATATATTTTTAAATAGGGCAAGTAGTTCTTGTGTTTTGTTTTGTTTTGTTTTGTTTGAAAAATGAATTTTACCCATCCATGCAAAGGCAGCTGTGATTTTGTGGATTATACAAAATTCAGTGGATCCTTAGTCCTTAGTAGGACTAAGTGATATTAATGTTAGTTTGGACTAACATTAAATTAGACAGTGATCAGTTCAACTAATCAGTGCTGACTCCGTCCCAGAAATAGATACAAACTCCTCGGAATTGTTTTGAAGATACTAACAGTATCATCTCTCCAGGAATGTCTCAGTGCTGTGTGCACACTCAAATGGTCTCACTTGAAGTGTTTCCCCCATCCAAGCAACAGCAACTGAAGGCTACTTAGTCAGCAGAAAGGAAGCAAGCACACAAACACGGACCAGCACTTGCTGTTAGTTTGTTTAATGGTTACAGTCTCTTCTCTCTTCATCAACATCATTAGAAATTAAGTTTATTTTGTCTGAAAATACATGCCCCTTATCTTCTGTGGCAGAATGACTCATTTAGATTATGCATCATTCAGCTGAATTGTTCCACTACTTTCAGTTACAGGCCAGTAGGGAGCCTTCTTTTCACCTCAATGACATGAGAAGGACTAGGCCATGGTGCATTCTGACAAGACAGCAATCTTTCTTCTTTGAAAAATCCAAAATCTTCCACGTGTCCTTCAGCATCTCTCAGTCCAAAGTGCATCACCACCATATACGGCCTGTAACTCTTATGTTACCACACGAACAAAAGGATCACTGTGTTTTGCAGGACAGTTCCCTGGTGAGGAAATCAGTTTGATCTTTGGTCCTTTCCTCTGCACAAGTTCAAGATGTTCATCGCTACTTAATAGGGTACTGCAACAACACAGTTTCGTATAGCAAATCTCCCTGTCCACAAATGTGCTTATGTCAGTGCCTTACACACTGATCTTGCTAAAGGTCTACTAGCTGAATCTTTAAATTAAAACAAGAAAATGAAAATTTTCTGTTACTTTGTGAACAAATTAAGTCATTTAGTGCCTTTTCATCTTTGACACCATACATAACTCATTGAAAAAGTGATTGACATCATTTTTTTTTATGCAGCAACTAATTCCTGTTAACAGCGTTTCTTGCAGATTTCCATCTAAAGGTCTCAAACTTGACACCCTACTGCATGAAGTACCACCAGCAAGAGTTGACTAAGCTGGCCTGGCCGTTCTGAATAGTTGGTTGTTTTTCTTTCAGAGTACTTTATCTTTAAGGCACATTTGATATCAATCCCTATTTATTAACAATTAACTTTTGGAAATCCAAGCAAATGGGAAAGCATTACCTCATGCACATGTTCAGATCTTTACCATATCGTTTTTTTTTTTTCTAAATTGTTTCCTGAGGATTGAAGAAAATTCAATGAAGGGGATTTAGGTCTCTTTCATAGCAAGGTAGAGACTTGAAAAAAGAGCTTATGAGTAGAAGCACAGTGCATTACTTCAGGAAGGAAAAACTATTTCATACAAAGTAGGAAAGGCAATGATGCTAACAAACATAAAAACAAGAACATCCACTGGGACTTACAAACTTGCTTTTGATCAAAAAACCCCAGTCCTTCATCAAAAGGGATACCTCTGACACATGTTCAGTGCAGAAAATGGCAACAGAACTTCTTGCCAAATCTTCTGTGAAGGGAAAGAGTCAGGATTAGGGGTAAATAAGTGGCAGGTTGCAGGAAGCAGGTAATGCTACAGAGTCCAGACATTTGTTAGCTGGACGACTGCCACAATTCACAGAGGGTATCCAAGTGCTTGCCGACCTGACAAAAGGATGGTGTGTTAGCAGCATTGATAGACATATCTGTGATAGCTTTAGTCTGGCAGTTTTACACAGCAATAGCAAATAGGACATGCTGTCAAAGACATCAGCACGTCTTTAAGACACAACACTGTCTTTGGGATAATGAAATCTCTCCAAATTTTTTTTTATTGCTGTATTGTGAGGTAGTGTTCAATGCTCTTATTGCCCAGGCTAACTAGATGCAGTCCTGGACAGATGTCAGACCTTCCATATCCTGTGTAACCAGGTCGGAAATTTTTCCAATTTCTAAGTAACTGGAAACCATAAGATTAGAAGAAGCTCCCCAAACCTCATGCATCTGGGTTTTTATTTTAATCTGCTATTCCTGATTTTCACCTCAATCCAGGAGAGAGAATCAAGAAAGGGCCACTTTCAATTAAACAGTAAGTTCCAAAAATCAGTGCCTTCTTTGGGTTTTGGGAAATACTGAGCACAGCGCCAGGTCCACACAAAAGGCTTTGTGAGATGTGAATATGTTTGAGAACTATGTAGGCCTTATTCTGTTCCTACTAATTTCATACTGTGATCACACAATTTCTCAGGGTAACTGACAGCAAAGTCAAGCGCTGCACTCAAATCATGTTATTGTGCTGAGCAAAGCAAAGTCATTAATTTTTCCCTTTCCACTTCCTTATTTCTAATTTTGAATAAGGAAGCTGTCCTGGAGCTTCTTCATCCCATTTTTTCCCATTTTTCTTAGTGTCATAATGTATGTTCCTCTTTGATGGATGAGTAATTTTCTCAGGCTGATGATTTTCTGGTATCTCCCCAAAATGTTATTCACAGCTATCCAAAAATTCTAAATTCAGAAAACATTACCAACGTGGAACTTGCTTTATTTCAGAGTGATACAAATTGAGCATTCAAATCCTATGAATTTAAAGATTTTGTGAGTTCAAGTTTATTCAAATCAGGAATTCAAATCAATGTTAAGGAATGCAGAACGGTGAGGAAAGTAAATCATACACACTATGAAAATATCCCCTTCCATCCCCCATATTTGCACGAATGCTAAAGTAATAAGTTCTATGTAGAGCCAGCTGTTTCTTCTATTAACTTGTCTAAAAAATATGGACTTACAACATGCAATTTTGCTCAGGATTGCAGCTCTATTCCTCTATAAAAGCTCAATACCTTATTTACTAACCTGAAAAAACAATCCTACCAGATTATTCCCTTTTTCTCTGATCTGACTAAATCCAGCCTATATGGGCTCCACCATAACGTTCACAGGGCTGGAAAGCACAGGACTGGAAGCGTGCCAGGGGTTTTAAGACAAGAGCTACCATTACTTCTTC
Organism: Phasianus colchicus; assembly: GCF_987193195.1. Classification (NCBI taxonomy): domain Eukaryota; kingdom Metazoa; phylum Chordata; class Aves; order Galliformes; family Phasianidae; genus Phasianus; species Phasianus colchicus. The sequence goes on from NC_143438.1 coordinate 4,024,181, forward strand.
CTGCCCCAAGAAGAGATACCGAAGTGGTACCCTGCTCATGCAGTTAAATTATGCTGATCTGATTGAAGCAGTCAACATTTTTTTTTTTTTTTTAATAATTAGTCCCATCTTCTTTTTCACGTCTTTTCAACTTTGTCTAAAGCTGGGAAGCTTGTTCCTGTTCTCCTCTATGTGGGATGTTACTTGCACAGAATTCTTCTGTCTCCTCACCAGAATTCCACAGCACAAGGTACAACCTATTCAAAATATAAACATGAGGGGGTTTAGACCTTATGCAGCAAGGAGCACTCAAAGGACTCCAGAAATACTGCCTATATTTTTTGCAAGTCAGGTGGGAAAATGTATAAAACAGAATGGTGATCACACAAGATAAGCCAGAGTTCAAAAGGGTCTGGTTGCTCTTTGCTGGGACAGAGTGCCACCACCATCTCTGTTTGCCTGCACTTTTACAGCACTTCCCCTGTACTTCTTTGTTCTGTCCTTTCTGTTTGCATCAAGACATCAGAAAAATTTCCCCTAAATAACCACTTTATTATTTTATAGATTTAACCTTGTAACTCTTTCCTCTTATTTTCCTCTAAGTCACACGTTATCTCTTTCACAGCTAAATATTTCCTGTCAGTTCATTCATCAGCTTATTTTAGTTTCTTCCTTCCTCTTTGTTGGCTGCCTGCCACCTATATGTCTGCCTTACTTGTTTATACTCTTACCCATTGTTGCTTGTTTTTTTGGCCAGCATATTGACTCCCATTCTTTGCCATTGTGAAACTCTCAAAGAACAGCCAACTTACTTCACTTTTTGTGTGTTTGTGTGTGAATTATAACCCTCGTGGCCTCCACCATAGCTGTCTTGCTCTGTGACAGCTCCTTGGACACCACCTCCACAGTGAGAGTAGACTTACTGGGGTCAGTAGACCCTGACAATTCACACTCAATAGGTAGCTGCAGGTCTCATCTACAATTTCTGTAAATTCTGTAATTTCCTTTCTCTCTTGAAAATATACTGAACCTAACCTCTCTTCTTCTATAAAATGCATATCATGTCTCCAATGGGACAGAACTATCCTAAACTTTAGAAAGCTTTATTCCTGCTATTCCTGGTAACCTCAACAGTTAACAACAACCAAGCAACAGTTCCCAATAGTCTCAATCACTGTCCTTGTGTTCATTAAAAAAACGAAATAAATAATGTATCAGATTTTGTTAGTGCCATGAAGTTCGGTATTAACAGCATACAAACATCATGATGCTAAATGCCTTTTCTCTTAAGTCAAACTGATCTAGAAGGCACAAGGATACCATCCCAAATCAGAATTCTTCAGAAGTGGCATTTCCCAACCTTCGTCTTCCAGCCTTGCACAGATAGCCCAGGCTGTGAGCAGCAAGGAATGTGCACCTCACATGTCAACAGCTGTACAGCTGCAGAGACCGCAGCATCCAGTTAGGACTTATTTCTGATTGTGAATTAAGACTTTGTTGAGTCTTCCTGTACAGTAAAATTGAAAAACAGCATCCCAAAATGCCATATGTATTTAATTAAAAAAAAAAAAAAGGACATTTAAAAATAATATTTCATCCTTTACCATCTTTGTGTTAAAGGTACAGATTAGCCTGGTATTTTTTTTAGTACAGAACAGTTACCAAAAGAGAAAGAAAACATCTTTTTCAACCCACAGCACCCTGATGTAATCTGCTGTAACAAATAACTATAAAGGAAGATCACCTTTAGAAGCTTAGATGCATGCATACGAGCGCTGCTCTGAAAGTAATGCCTCCTGTTTTGTTATGTTGGCTCATGATGTCAGAGGTGGATGTTGGTGGTATGGCAGTGGAGGCCCATCAACATTCCATTACGTTTTGTTACCATGTGATAAAGGACAGCAGGAGGGGCAGTCTGACAAAATGGTGTCTGACATGGAAGTGTGGTCTCACTGAATTCCTCCATCTGGAAAAAATGGCACCAATTGACACTCATGGATGTTTGCTGAATGTTTCTGGAGACCAAACAGTGGATGTGAGCACGGTGAGGCAGCGGGTGTGCATTTCAGCAGCAATCTATGTACTTTCTGTTGATTCTTAAGATTTGCATTTCTCCCTTTTTCTAGGTATACTCACCTGAAAAGACTGATAGTTTCCAAGGCAGATCTCCCACAAAGACTTGTTGACTTGCTCACATACACATACATGTTCATATATATACCTTTTGAAATAAATGTATAAGTACTTCCATCCTTCAAGAGCATTCTATTTCCTTCTCTTTCAGTGTATCAGCATGGTTGCAGCACTTACTTGTGGCTTTTCTCTCAGTCACTGGATTGTAGTGGTGAAGTGACATGTATTTTTCAGTTTCTCACATGTAAGCTGTTATTCATTCAGATCACCAGAAAAATTTACGGCACGATTTATTATATCTAAAATTTCAGGTTTGCTAGCCACTTTGTGGGACGTCATGAGAAGCCAACAAAGGCTACTTTTTTTGGTAATTATCTACAGATTTCAAAAAGCATTCATTGGGAATCCCAGCTGTAAACCAACTCATCACATGGAATACACACACTGGAAATCTTGCATCTTTGGCATTTGCAAACAGGAGAGAAAGTTCCTCCTTAAAAGAGGTGCTATCACAACTCAGCATCAGTCTCAACTTCCATGCTGATGAGTTTTCATTACAGGACTGCTTTATATCACTCTAAGTAGCTACTAATAGAGAAAATGCTAGGGGAGAGACACCAGCAATTGGTCTCTGTCCTAGACAGCTTCTTGCTTTTGCAGGATTAATAAAACACATTACTGTGGACTGCAATTCAGGTTCCTCTAGCTACCCTTCGCATTAGCTCTTGGGCTCTCATATCCACTGAATTCTCATGTTCTTGCAGGCAGGTTTTCATAGCCATCCAAGACTTCAACTCCAGTTCATGGTAATTCTCTACTGCAACACACCGCCTACCAGTCTGGTTTCTTATGTTAACCCTGTGTGCTTTATGCTAAGTGCACTGAGATGAAGTGTCATTTCATCATGCTGTTATTCAAATTACTTTTAAGCTGGTAATGACCCAAGTATTGTGGATTTCCCTATGCATTATGTCTGCTTTCATTATTGCAGCCTTCCCTGATTGCTTATATAAACACTTTCTGAAGTTAACAGGGAACATTACAACCCACATTCAAAGAATAGAAATCCACCTCATTGACTGTGCTATGGCACTCAAAGTGAAGCTAATTCAATATACGATAGTGTGGATCCTCCCATTCAAGAAATGCAGTGTAACTCACCATCTTTCACTACTAGCCCACAGTGAACATCAGATCCAATCACTGGAGGGTGGATGGTCCAGGAGGACCATGTAGGAGGTCCTGGAGTTTACTGGCACTCTATTTCTACAACTCTGGTGCTAGTCTAGGCCCATCCCTTCCACAACACTCAAGATTAAAGAGTTGTTCATTTCTATTTTACTGCTGCTTCCTAGCACAACCAGGTTATCTGCCCTATTTAACCACCTCATGGCTGTGGATGCCCTGTGCAAGTGCCTGCTGCCTTCTTTTCACATTTTCTTCTGGTTCGTTAGACAAAATCCTGGCTGATCTTCAGAATCATGAACTTTAACAAATTTAATAGAGTTGCACTCCAATGGAAAAAAAGAATGCAAAGATAGCAATCAAACTCATGGAGATTCTCCAGAGCTGGAAAACAACTTGAATTGTTTTAGATATTGGAACAGCATTCAAACCTAATCCCCATCCTCTTTCTAACCACAACATGGGGATGGGTTGGTACACTAAGGCTGCCATATCTCCAAAGAAAAGCAATACTGGATATCTTTCACAGGAAAAGGCTGCAGGAAACCTTTCAGAGACTGAAAGTTTGATTGAGATTCTGTTTACTTATCTTCATGCTCTAAATATTCACTAGGTCTACTTAACCATATCTACATATTATAGACTCCAGCCACAATGAAAAGATCCATTCAGCACAATGTTTACCACTTTCACTAAAAGCAAACAAATATGTTCTCAGGAAGCAAACCACTGCTGTCAAAACACTCCACCTTCAAAAAAGTTACACATTTTATGTCTATGAGATGTGCCTAGGTATTAATGAAATGTGAAATTTAGCACCTATTACCCATCACTGGTAAAAGTCTGTGTTGTACAGCTATATGTAGAGTGATGCATGCATTCAGACTTCTATTCATACCATTTCCTCTGGATACCTAATTCATGCCATGCAGAACCAGTTAGAATTTCAGTTTTATTACAAAAGGAGAGAAAGACACACATTTTCAGACAGCAGTTCAGAGCATAGATAAATACCTGAAAGGGTATTTGGTCTTGCAGTCCAACTGCAGTATTCATCTCAGCCTCTATTCTTGATCGTCATAATCCTATACATGGGATCCTATAGATGGGATCAGATAACTTACAACTCAGGTGGACTAATTCCCAAAGCAAGGCAGTTAGGTAGAGGGCTACCTTGAATCCAAGCTTCTACAAATGATGCATATCTCTTATGATTGAGAAAGTTAATTTAAAGACTAACTTGGTATTTGACATTTACAACACAATTCACAACACAATTGTAGTCTGTTTGCAAAAACACGTAAGTGATAACAATCCAACATACCTTTGCAGAGGACAAACACAGGCAGAAGAGCGTATCTTCTGATGGTACCCAATAGTATCAAAAATATTTCTTTGAAGCATAACAAAACACATCCCTTTGTTCTGGTGTTCTCCTATGCTCACTGGGGAAAAAAAAAAAAAAAGTCCTGATACTGATGCTGAGCTAATTGCAGTCTCCAGGGATGCAAACACATACCTTTTCCACAAAGGCACAGCTCGCTAACCCCATTAGAAAGCAATTATGAAAGGTCACTAGAGGCTCCTCAGACACTTTGAAAATCTTTGTTGTCAGTGACTTCTATGTCCAGTGGTCTCACCTTGAAAAACAAAACATTCTTCAGTCATCACATCAGCCCACTTCCATATAAGCCCTGGTTTAAAACCACTTGCAGTTTTGACTAAGTGGAACAACTTCTGAATTACTGTAACAGAGAGCTTCTCAACTGTGGAGGCTTTAAAATACCCAACTAATTACAACTGCTTGAACTCATGGAGAGAAAAATTCAGTCAGCTGTTCAGCAGAGCCTGAGAGTCTTTATGTTTTGAGGGATGAAACTACTTCACTGAAACTGAGAGGAGTAAATGGGAGGTTTCTGGAAGCCCAAAGGAAATGTATTTTGTCTTGGCTTTTTACAAAAGCAGTCGTAAAAGTCACTTTGCATTCACAACATTCTTGCTTAAAAGAATCTTACTTGTTGTCTAGGTATTGTACAGGTGGAAATGGGCGTGATTCAGTAAAACACACTATCCATTCATTTTCTAACTGACGATTTCCTATTTGAACTGGACATTTCCATGGGTTGTTGCCACCTCTTACCTATAGAAGCAGCACTGAATAGCTGCTTTTCTGCCAAGTGACTCAGAGAACAAGTTGCACAGGGCAAGTATAATGTAAGAGTGGACTATGTGTCCTGCACGTCTCTTACCAACTCCTCCCTGCTATTCCAGTAGGCAGGGAAATGAACTTGCTTCACAATTCAGCAGCTTTCCCTCTTCAGACTCTTGTCCAGGGCCCCATCAGGATGAAATCACTGTTCTCTTTCTCCGAGTAAACTGGGGGCTCTAGAAATAAACGAGTCCCAGACTTCAAAAACAAAAATGAAAAATACAAGGAAATTCATCAGCTGTACTGGGCAGTTTATGCAGCTGGTAGAAGAGAGGAATTTTAACTTGGAGAAAAGGTAGTGTGACTCCTATAACTTCTTCCATCTTTGCCCACTTGGTTTCTACAGTGCTATTCCCTTCCCAGCTTCCAAGGTGGAGGAGAGCAACAAGCTCCTTTGTGCACAATTACAGCAGTAAGTGCAGTGTCCTGGGATCACTTAAATCCCCTGCATTCTTTAAAAAAAAAATGACCTTTTTAATCTTTGACATTTTAAGTCAGAAATTAAAGCAGTCAAGCACATTATTAAATTCAACCTCAGTTTCAAGAAAGGGATGGGTGTGGGTGTGTTTAACCAAGACTACACTGGGGAGATGATAACTGTTTCTAGGAGAGAAGTGTCAACTTTTATTTTTGGGACAGCAGAATTGGCAGACGCTCTTGGCTTCCACCACACAATTCATGTGAAATGAAGAAGAAAAAAAAAAGAAATTTAACTGGTGCTGCCCAAAAAAACCAGACAGACACACACAAAAAAGGAATGATGTACCATATAAAGCATTAAATACACACACACGCACACAGAGGCAAGGCTCTGCTTTACAGGATTTGAACCATATGGGCATATACACATACACTAACTCACACCCGTAAATCACTTAGCCAGACTATCTGTCTGGTGCAGAAACACACTTATGAAATCTATTTTCTTCTTTTAGCAGCAGGCTAATAATTGATAAAGAGCCAGAATGGGGGCTCTGAGTTTTACATAACAGATATACAAGGCTGCAGTTCGTACTGCATGCGCTCTGCCTGTTCTCTTGACAGCAGCAACTCCAGCCTCAGAGCAAGAAAAGCCCCTCACCGGCTGGCATGGATCAGGTTCCTCGGGCAGCTGCCAAGTTGGCCTGTGAGAGCATCACGGATTGCCTGATTTAGCCAAAGAAAAAATAAAAAAAATAGCCCGTGGGGTGACTCAACAGGCGCTGAAGCCAGCCCTGTGTTCTGCCCCACTTGGGAAGTTCCAGCTGCCTGTCCAGGCCTCTGTGTAAGGCCTGGCCACAAAGATATGATTGCAGCAAGATCCCGAGCCTCTTTTAGCAGCCACTCCAGAAACCATGAGTGGAGAGGGGGTGGCAGCGCAGTCTTGCCGTAATGACAGAGTAGGCAAAGCTGCAGAAGCATAAATGCCCTCTTGGCCTTTTTGGAGCCACCCCCGTTGATTCTCAGAGGCTTGTCTGGAGGCAGCGATGCATGGAAAAAAACAAGTGATAATAATGGGCCGTTCCGAAGGGGCAGGGCTTTTCTCCCTCCTATGTGCATTGCCTGAATTACAGTGCCAGCTCCAGACTCTGCACTAATGCGATACTGCCTACAGCTTATTTTTCCAGGGATTTTTACCTCTGTCTCATGAATGTTTGTCTACATTCCCAAAAAGCAGGTTTTCACCCTATTCCTGGGTGCAGCAGCACCAAGGTGTAACTTTGCAGAGTAACTTTTTGTGAGGGTAGTACTGCTGGGCCCTCACACGTGGTTTTAATTGCCCTTTGTGAGGCATTTACTTCACTGAGAAGGAAACAAGACTCAGCTCAACTCTTTAGAAATAGGAGCCTACAGGTGTGGAAACTGTATGAAGAGTGGGTGGTTCCTCGGTACTGGCACTTCCACTGGGTTAGACAACTTTTTACTGGTGCCTCAGTTTTCTTATGCATTAAGAGGAGGACAGCAGCCAGGAGATGAAGTGGTGCGTGCGCGGTGCTAATACGTATCACCAGTTGTGTTTAGGATAGAAAAAAATGATTCCGATTGTAAGTTGGGACTCTGAGGATGCTGATCACTCGTCATCTTTCTGATTGAAGGAAAAGAGCTGCTGAGAGCTTCTACCTTTTCACGGCTGGGTCCTCCCACAGCATAGCTGTGGGTGAGAGCAATTCTTCTCTGGGAGACCTGTGTGTGAGGAACAACTTTCCTTCCCTTGGGCCACCCGAAAATTGGTGAGCTTTCTGTGACCTTCTCTCATCAGTTCTTCTTTACACAGCCCTGGCACTCCATTCTTTTAGCATACAGCGAGACTGTAAAAAGAATTAAATGCAAAGCAAAACCCAGAGCTAAAATGTAGTGAGATTATGAAGAAAGAAACCAACAGTGAAGCACAATCCATGCTGAAATTATTTCCACATTGCTTGTCATATCTAAGGGGCATCTTTTTTTCAGGCCGTTCCATTTCTGACCACTTAATTCCCTCACACTGAAAGGGCCACAACCAACTCCTTAGAATATCCTGAGAGCCATGACAGAGGAAAGTCCCATTTTGGTGAATCTTCCAAAACAGAGAGCTCATTTGCTTCAGTGACGGGAGCCTGCCAAGTAAGTCTGCCAACAGGAGGTGTTGCTGGCACAGAAAGAGCATTTACCAGGCTTCCTGTTAACAGAAATACCTAGTGCTTGTAGTGATCCTCCTTCTGTTCCATTGTAAGGAGTCCAAGGCTCATGGGAAGCTGCTTTGTTTGCACCGAGCCCTGCATGAATGCAGACAGTCAGAAGCAGCACTGCAGTTTCCGATTTTCACTAATTGCACAGGCCTTAATTTTCTCTCCCGCACCATTCCTGTGTAAAAGGACCAAAGCCAGCTCAAGGATATGCCTCATTTTTTGATTCTGCAACAGCTGGAGCACAATGTTCAGCCTCAGGAACACAGGAGTGCCATGCACACCCTGTTGAATGAAAGGAAACAAGATTGACATCAGAAAACTAACTTCATTTCCACCTGAGGCACAAAACCCAGCAGAGAAATAAGAAGATATAAAACCTACCTTGGAGATCTACAAGCTATTTTAATAATCTAGTTCTAGTCAGAGAGCCATCAGGATTGTTTAAAAAACAATTGCTTCACATACAGCTGTCATTTCATTGGCATAAGCATACTTTATTTGACTGCTAGCAGTCCTATGTTTTAGTTTAGTGTCACTGAGAGCAAGGCTAAGTGGCACTTGCTCTGTGGGACTCTGGGACTGGGTATAACAGCATGTAACCAAATGACAGAACCAGTCAGCTCGCTGCTTAGTTATATTAACTGCTATAAATTATGCTTAATCTGCTCAGAGAGTTTCAGGCTAGCTTTGTTTTTAAACCCCACCACTGGTGAAAGGATGAACATGCAGCTTGCTTTGAATAACAGACCAGGGAAAATCCTCTGGTATACCAGAAAACACTTTAGTTTGTAGCCATATATTTGCACTAATTTAGTATGAAGGACATGTACCAAGCAGAGGGCCTGTTGGAAGATGCCAGCTGGTTATAGCTACTGCACAGTGGTACTGGGAAGAAACATAATTCCTTGTACTTTGGTGATGACATGTTAATATTAAATCACTGTAAATTATGATGATTCTGTGATGAGCAAGTACAGACTGGCATCTGTTTATAACAGGCAAGGCAAGGCAAGGCAAAAGGAACAAGCTTTAGTCTTTAACTTGCATCCTTTGGGTTGATGTTTTTTTACCCTGTTCCCTTTTCCCACTTAGTCCTTGACTGCCATCAGCCTATTACGCTGAGTTCCTAGAGTTGGTGCAACTCAAACCATTTCTGACTGACTTCAGTTCAGGTAGTCCTGTTTACATCTTTAAGCAGTTTGATCCACAAATTTCATGGGAGCTTTACGTTATGACTCCAGGCTACATTAGGCTAAATTTGGATCTGCAAGTGGGAAAAACCCTTTGGAGAAGCACAGTAGTTACTGTACAGATGCAGCTGCTGTTTTTCCAAATGAAACACAGCATTTCATCTGTTTTGATGCTGTTTTAAGTCAAATCAATTTGGCCCATGACTCACTCTGTATTTCTTTTGCCAGATTCAATTTCTGTGTTTGGAGTTTAGGCTGGTAAGTAATAATGACAACAAGGTGCTTGAGATGAGAAGTTATTAACTCTGTTTACACCAGCATAAGTAGAATTATGAAAGTCTCTCAGAGCCAAATTTCAAGCAGGGTTTGGTATGCATGGAATATATTCAGGAGAAGACAGTTTGGCAAGTAAGATACACCAAGGAATTGAGAGAAATGACGGATGGAAAGAAGATCCAGGTTCTTGCTGTGGTGTGGGGATTTGAGAAGACAAGCCATCTTGTAAGAAGAGGAATAGAGACCTGGTCTTTGTGCCTAGACCAGTCATGAACATGTGCTTAGTGCAACTCCTGTGGCAAAGCATACTTTCTGTGGCACACAGGCAGTACTGCCACTACTAATTCCAAAGATGAAATGGTTAAGAGAACTGTGGAGCTGCTGTGTATGCATCAGTGAAGTATGCAACATCTTACCAGCTGAAATATCTGAGGCCAAACATTCAGTCCTTACTCAGTGAGAGCTCTGCCAGTAAGCTCCCTCTCTCCTGATAATGATTAACACTTTAAAACATCTGCATTGCCTTTTGACTCAAATTCCAGTTGAAGGAAACCAATTTTCTGTGGCAAAGTTTCTGGCTATTATGAAAGAGGAGACTTTTTGTTCGGGAATCTCTGTCATTTACTACTACTGGATCACAAAACAGTAAATCCCGTTCAGGAAGGAGGTAATCTCCAAGTCTCCCAGCTCACAATTCACAGAGCTCTGTACAGGCAAGCTGCAGAGGGTGCAAGTCTGTCTGCAGCTCACCAAGAGCTAACGAGTGCTGGCCCTTCTTGGCATCCCAGGCTACTGCAGGCACGTGAGCACTGGCCCCATGTTTTATGACACCCACCAGCCTTAGCTTACCCGGCCTTAGCCAGGCTGCTGTGCTGGCCCTTAGACAAACTGGAATAGAAGACTTCGGAATAGAAGTCTGGTGAGGGAAAGCAGCTGTGGACAGCAGGCACTTCTGATTCTGGGACTTTGATTGCAGCTCCCAAGAAAGGGAAAGTGATGTGTGTATAAAGAAGAAATAGAGACATACAAGTGCAGAAACACATTAAGTATGAAGAGTGAATGTTTTTTCTTTCTCCAGACTCTTCCTAACTGAAAGAGGAAGGAAGTGGAAAGCACTTGAAAATGGGACGGTTGCAGAGCCATATTTCTGAAATACAGATCTCTGAAGTATCAAACTACACTGAAGAATGACTAATTGTGGGGTGACTAATCCCTGTCTTCCCTCCAGAGCTATTAGTTCACAGTGGCCAAGAAAACATACCATAAAGATGTTGTTATCGAATCACTCATATTTACTTACATTGAGAAAGACTGAGCCTTTTATAGTACTTGTCTGATTATCAAGATCTATGCTTCTTCCGCAAAAGAAGAGAAAGGACCATTTAGTCTTCATAGTTCATCCTGGACAATTGTGAAGGTGTTTGGCTAAATGTCTAGGGACTGGGGAGTTGGCTTACAAGAAAAGAAAATATTTTTGACGGGGGGTGGGGGTTGAGAGGGAGGGAGATGGCAGAAGCAGATGGATGTTCAGGTTGACAGAAAATGAAAACCTGCCTTCATCTTGCTTTCATTAGTCTTCATTATATGACCACGACAGCTTTAATTGCTGCCTCGCATACATAAGTAATAAAAATGTAAAATGTTTAAATGAACTGTGGCTCCCAAAAGCCATTATAAAAGATTAATGATGAGTACTCTTCGCTAACTTAAACGTCTTCAAGAATCACATCTGAGCAGCCCTTGTGGTTAAGATGATATTAGAACAGTATTTACTAGACCACTTGTCTCAAAGCATTATGCACCAAGCTTTGACAGTTTTGATTATTCCATCTTTAGCTAGTCAGAATTCTAGACATATTTGATTCCAATTTACTAATTCTTGACAAGTTATCCCTCCCCTGCAATCCAAAGAAAGAGCCTTCAGGTACTCATATTCTGTCTTCAAGAATTGCTGATGCTTGCTTCAGTGGTTTTTACCACCAAAGACACTGAATGTAGGGTTTATTAGTAGCACTCCAGAAATTATTCTGCTAATTAATAAAATATCCAGCTAAAGGTAAAACATGCAATCTTTTCTATTTAAATTGGAAGCAGTACTAAAGCCTATGTCTGAGATGTCACTGTTCCTCGGGGGGCACAGATTTGATTCTATTTCAATTCAGATGTGAGAGGAAAGTTTTCTTTCTAGAAGGGCATCCAAGCAAATTCAAGCTTTAATGTAGTTTGGACACTCACATCTTATTTAAATTAGAAACCCATCTTTAGGTTTAGGTGATTCTTGAGCAGATGTGAAGGTACCAACCTTCACCTCTCACTGCCATCACTCAGTCTTTCATTTGTGGTTTGCCAACACGTTTACCAATGCATCTCCTTAGCAAAAAGAAGTGCCATGCAAAGACTTGTAAGTTTGTTAGTTTATGCATCTGTCCTCTGCACACACTGCAGTGAAGATTTCAAAAGCAGTATTTCTGTTCCACTTAGCCTACAAAAGCAAGTTGTACGTCTCAACAAAGCTTAGCTGTGGGACAGGCCCAGCTAGCAGCTTTTCACTGTGTGGTCAGACAAAGAGTCAGACTGTGCTTAAACCTTGCACGTGTGTCCAAGAGAGCAAGGGCAGGATGACAAAGCTAAGACAATCTTCTGTATGCAACAACAAAACATCTTAATTGGGCACTCACAGCTTTTCCAAGGATAAACACCTTTGTGAAAGCAGATAGCACAACCCTTCACAACTACACGTCAATGGGCCTGAAGAGATGTGCACAGACAAGATGAACTCTTTCTATATGGTGTATTTCTTCTTTGGGTAGCAATCCAATTTTCAATTAATACTAACAAATTTGGGAGGACTTATAAAACTTGATACTCTCTGGCATAAACCTCTCTCTTGCTATTTGGAATTGACCTGGGATTTTCACAAATGGCAGTAATTTACTGGTTGCAGAGATTCTTTATGTCACTCCTTCCAAGGTCACTCGTGGAGGTCAAAGACTAGACTGGGGGGATCACCAAAAGGATCATCAGAAAAGGATGATCAGAAAGTTCCTTTCTGCTTTAATGCTCACCTCACTCTATTTCACTCAGTGTTTCATAATACGGTCCCCCCTATCAGGACTGAACTACAGTGGCTACATAAGATCTTCCAGGCATTCACCAGGTTTCCAACACACAATGATCCCCCATTTTTCTACTTCCTGTCCTGTTTCCGATCGCTTTTTGGGCTCAGTTCTTTGAACATGGTCCCATTTCTATTCCCTGACTGTTGTCTGGAAGCTGCTTGCCTATTGGTTTGGTTTCTGGGCCCTTGATTCTTCCTACGCAGTCTTTTAGACTGGTCCCATTCCAACCTGCTTTACCGAAACAACTATCTTCTCCTCAATATGGCAAAAAAAACCCACTGAAACAAACCATCAAATCCATTCTCTGTTCAGCATTGCAGAACAAGCATACAAATAGGACCTCGGGGATAACTGCATTCATGGTGAGCAGGAGAAGACTGCTGTCCAAGGGAGAAAAGCAAGATGCTGGAGGAAGAGGAGTGTGGGTCTGTGTTGTTACTTCTCAGCTGGCTGAGCAAGAACTTAGATCTACTTTTTGTAGGACAGGAGCCCCAAATACAGAGAGACTGGTTTGCCAGCCCTTTTACATCTGTGACAGCGTGAGCAGGAGGCGCTCATTCCACTCTCTGCCTCCTTCTGCTGTTGGGGAAACTCCTTGGATTTGTGCTCAGTCTCTCTCAACTCTTCTCCTGTTGTTGCAGCTGCCCTGGAAGCCCCCAGACATTCCCAGCAGAGTCTGGACGGCTGCTTTGGTGACAACCTGGGCTCAATTTAATGAGAACGTTCTCGTTCACTTGCTCTGCTGGCGGCCTGCCAGTATATTTTCTTGAGGCACATAAGAGAGAGAAGGGAAATGGTGATTTTTAACAGTTTTTTTTTTTTTTTTTAAATTTTTTTTTTTTTAATTTTTTCATCCAGCCAAACCTGACTGGAATTTCATGGATGAAAGAAAAGGCACTTCTTTAGCCCAAGGGCTTTGTTCCTGCCAAATTATAAGGGCCTGCTGCAAACAATGGAGGTGTTAGAGCTTCTAAAAAAATAAAAATGCTGAAAGAATCTTTTATAATGGAAAATATTAAGCAACCTAAGTCTAGGGCCAGCTGGTAGCGGGCAGTATAATATAAGCTCTTTGGAGGAGAGCTGTTCAAATAATAAATTTTCAGAATTTCTTTTCTCCCGCTCCCCCCCCAACTTTGAACTATTTTAACTATTTTCTCCAGCTAAAATTATTTGCCAAATTCAGCCAACTGCTAAATTTTTCTTAATAGTTGTCTTTTTTTTTTTTTTTTTTTTTTCCCCAGTCAATAGGTTTCTTGTAAAAACAAACCCATTCTCCCACCTCTGGTTTGGACTTATGCTGTTCGCTGATGACGCATTTAGGAAGAAATTTGCCTGTGCTCAACTCTTTTTTTTTCTTTTCCCCCCTCTGTTTTTGTCAGATCTCACACATTACAGTAACCAAGCTGATCTGATAGCTGCTCCTGGATCCAGAATCTGGCAACATTCACGGGAGGCTTTTCATTAGCCTCTGCCATCTCCACATCACCCTGCCCCAGTCTGGGAGCTTGTACGCAGTGTGGGGCTGGAGGTTCAATAGGCAGCAGCCTTTAGCCCTGCACTGGGCCAGTGGATAATTATCGTGTTCCTGGTGTGCACTGCTGATGAAATGCTGTGCCTTGGTGCCAGGGGAGGGTCGTGCTGCTGGAGAGCAGAGGCTCCAACCGCTTGAAGCCATTGATCCCACAACACTTCTTGTAACTGTGCAGGTGTGAGCCAAGGTATCCTGGCCAAATCCCCTTCTGGAAATTCACCAGCTCTGGCAGCTTATTCACTTAAAGTCATCTCTGTGTTTTTAATTGCAAGAGGTGCTCCTCACTTCCCTTCCTTAGGAGCAGACTTGTGCCACGTGCTCGTGGCTCACAAGTACCCACTGCGGCACTGCCTGGCTCAGGGCCGGCCTCTCCTGGGATGGCGGTGCACTCCTCACACGTGCAGCCCCTTAAGAGCTCTGAGCCCTTTGGGGCTGCCCTGCAGAGAGCCTGAGGCAGGGCTGCCTTTGGCTGCGGGGAATTGTAAACGTGCTGAAACAAACTGCCTGAGCCCCAGGACACAGCTCCACACTAACAAAACTTGGTTGTTTGGCAGTGGCGGGCTCTGCCTTGTTTTCAGAGGATGTTTTATGACTGCTAGCATAACATCGCTGCTCCAAAACTTTCCCTGTTCTTTTTTTTTTTTTTTTTTTTTAATAAATTTATTAGCTCTACCTTCAGAGAGGCAGTGCCAAATTTTCAAATAGAACATTCAGTCTGTTATTTAGGCATTTAAGTGAATAGTGAAAGTGCAAGTGATAGCTATCTAGAGCACATAAAGTGCAGGAACAGACAGGTAATCCAAGTACTCATGTTTGAAAACAGAATGCTGAAAACGTGACCAAGAAACAATACTAAGGCAAATGGTAAATGTGGCTGTGCAAAGGGAAGCAGAACATCTGGTGAAAGTGACCTCTTCTAGCTGGGGTGGTGTTACACCTTGGTTGGATGTTGTTGGTCCACCGTGAGTTGAGTTTAGCAGGGCCTTAGTTCATGCCTAGCATAGTGCAAATAAAGCTGGCCAAACACTGGCTCATGCTACTTCCCACACCCACAGAGACTTTGCCAGGGGAAGGCTCCGATCTGTCATGTTTCATTGCATCTGCACAGCAAGTGGGCTGGAGGCCACCAGCAGCACCTCTCAGAGCTTCAGTAACGTTCATGAAATTCAGCCACACAGAAGAGAAGGGGTAACCCAAAACCTCAGATTCAGTGATTTGGCAGTAAACTTTGTACGTAACTGAAATAATAGTTTTTCCACTTTTGCCATTACATAGCCACCTGAAACAGTGCAGCCATGCTCCCATCTTTTCATTTAAATCTAGGAACCACAGTGCATTCTGTGTCCTGAGCTCTGGATAGGAGCTTTCTTCTGAAGCTTTCTTTTGCCACCTGAAATCATGATGAAAGCAGTCCAGAGGCAGGGTTGTGCTGTAGCTATGGGCTTTCTAACATAATTCCTTCGTGTATAAATATTCATAGACATCAGTGGCGAGTCACAGCAAGGAGTCAACTTTCAGGAGAAAAAGTGCTTGTTGCGAGGCAAGCACACCTGTGGTGGAAGCAACCTGCAGCAGAGGTACCCTGGCCTCTGCAGAACTTCCTTGCAAGGCTGGAGCTGGAACCTACAGCCCTTCAGCAAGGCATGGAGAAAACCAGGGCTCCTCACAGGAGATGACCCCTGAGGTGGTGCACCCGTTTGCACACAGGAGCAAGGGACAGGGACACCTGCTCAGTGTAATACCTGGTTTAGGAACTTGCGATTTAGTAAGGCTAGAGTCTGCAGCATTTCTCCTAACTATCTTTACTCAAATCTTTTCAAATGCGACCACTGCCTCTGCACTGAATTTTCCACTTCACCCTATTAGTTCCCCTCCAAGACATAACCAATGCATCTTCCTTCTGTGAGAGAAGGGTAGGATCTGACCTCACCTGTGGGGAACACATGGCATCTGAGCCTAGAGAGCCTTGCTGGCTGGAGAGTGTTTCCAGCAGTTTGGAGAAAGTCCGTATGGTGATAAGTCCCTGAATCAGTGTGCGCTGGATGTCTCACCTACCTCTCGCCTACATCCTTCCATGCACTGTCAGAGCTTTTCACTAGGAGCTTCTGGTCCCTCCACTCAATACATCTGCATGTGCTTTGCACTAGCTGAAGTGAGATCCTTCAGAACTGCTGCGCAGACAGCATCTGTCCTTCAAGATTTGTCTGTCCGTGATGCAAAACAGTTGAAGCCAGAAGCAGGAAATTATGGAAATGCCACCGCTGTGCTCCCTGTGGCATGCAGATAAGTCTCTGACATGCTGAAGGAAGAGGAACAGATTGGGAGGCCAGCTGGAGCAGGCATGACCTCAGGCCCACAGGTTCAGCCAAGTGTCCTGAGTCAGGACAGATGGTCAGTGGGCCTTGCAGCACTGATAACTGGCGTTCATGGGCCTGACTGCTTGGCCAGACAGAGACTGGAAATCAGCTGGGACGTGAGTGATGCAAGTTCATCTTCTTGAAACAGCCAGGATGGGGCTAGAGCACACGATTTTTTTCCTCTTCAAGGCAGCCAAAGTGCAGTGTGTGTAGTGCACTGACCTTTTTTTTTTTTTTTTTGGCTGCAA
Source organism: Phasianus colchicus (assembly GCF_987193195.1). Taxonomy (NCBI): domain Eukaryota; kingdom Metazoa; phylum Chordata; class Aves; order Galliformes; family Phasianidae; genus Phasianus; species Phasianus colchicus. The sequence continues at coordinate 4,041,056 of NC_143438.1, forward strand.
TAAGCCAATTGCCCTCTATTCTTTTTACCTCCTTTGTGTTTCTTGCACAACTTAACTGATTGCTCTAGAGAAACAGGATTTTGAGCCCCATTCTCAGCTGACTTAATCTGGCATAATTCAGGATTAACTACAGTTATACAAGATCAAAATCAGTCCAGTTCTTTTTGCAGTGCAAAATCTGTGGTTTGCTGAAAGAAGAAAATAATCAAAGATGTGAATAGTAGAGCCAACTGAAAAAGGAGAATGTTTTTTGTCCTCCAAATATCAATATTTTTTGGCTAGCTATTTAAGTAATGGAAAAGAATAGTTTTGAGGGAGAAAAATATTGCATGGTACCTTCATATTTGGTAATATGATGCAAAATTTTATGAAAGAAAACAAAAATTGGAAAATTCCCATCAACTGAAGATAGTGCTGATGTCTCTAGTGGCATTTGGTATTATCAGAGCACAAAACATAATACAGCAGTGAAGGAATGTGTGGTTTCACTTGTTTAAGAATGCTGACTGAACTCCATTGAATAATGTCAAATGGATACTCAGAGCTGAAAGATACTGCTGCTATTTCACATTCTAGTGTGGAATATCAGTGCTGAGAGATGGCATTCAGCAGGCAAAATTTCCATACATAAACCTGCAGGACTACAAACCTGGGCGGTAGTGACCAAGCTTTGGTTGAGTTCATGATCTTGAGGAGTATGGGCCTGGCAAAGAGCAAAGTCAGGAGCCTGAACTTCAGGATAGCCAACTTCCAGATGTTTAAGGAATTATTGGATGAAATACTCTGGGAAACTCTCCTTAGAGACAAAAGAAAAAAGTAGAACTGGCAGGTCTTTAAGGATACCTTTCTGACTGCACTAGAGCTCTCCATCCCACAGCACATGAGAAATTAACATAAGAAACTAATTAACTTATGTTATTTTATCTTAATTTCTAATTAACATAAGAAATTAAGTGAATGAGGCAAGAAATCAGAATGGCTGATCAATGATCCAGTGGTCGAACTGTGGGATAAGAATGACACGTATAGGTAGTGGAAGGAGAGATGTGACCTGGGAAGAATACAGGGGTGCTGTATAGATGTGTAGAGGTAGAGTCAGGAAAGCCCATGTATGGAACTGAACCTTACACTGGTTGTGAAAAATAACAAGAAGGGATTCCACAGGAACGTTGGTCAGAAGAGCCAAGGAGAGTCTCACCCTGGTGATAAATAAAAAGGGAAAACTGACTGCAACAGACATGGAGAAGGCTGAGGTACTGAGTAAGTTATTTGCCTCTATCTTCACTGGCAGGCAGGCTTCCCAGAGACCAACTCATGAGACTGAATGTGTACATCTCTGCTGTGTCGGACTACATGCATCCCAGGGTCTTGAAGGAACTGGCTGATGTGGTTGCCAAGCCACTCACCATCATACTTGAAAAGTCAGGCAAAGTCCCCCATGACTGGAAAAATGGAAATATCCTTCCCATTTTTAAGAAGGGGAGACAGGAAGACCCGGGGAACTACAGGCTAGTGAACCTCACCTTTGTGACTGGGAAGATCATCCTGGAAAATCCTCCTGAAAGCTGTGTTAAGGCATATGTGAGATAAGGAGGTTATCAGAGACAGCCAGCATAACTTCAGCATGGAAAGATTGTGCCTGATCAATCTGGTGGCCTTCTATGACAGTGACATCATTGGTGGGCCAAGGGCAACTGATGCTGTCTACCTGGACTTCTGCAAGACCTTTGATATGGTCCCACAGCACATCCTTATCTCTAAATTGGACCTTCAATACAACCCTCACGTGTTAGAGTGAAAGTGGTTCTGCTATATCTGCAGGCACTGGTGCAACACCTGCAGCTCCTGGGAACCTTTAAATACAAGCCATTCTCTGTAGCTTGCTTGCCTGAATAGTCAGAGAGAATACATGCAGCTCACTGAGGTGTGTGCAAAGCAATCAATATGCTGACAACTAAGCTAGTGAGCTAGAGAAGCTGCTGACGTGGTACAAGGCCAAAGTGTGCCTTTGTGCCATACTACAGGCTGCTGTGGTGGAAGAAGGTGGGAAGAGAGGGGAACACCAGGCACTGGATGGATTTATCTTCCAGCTGAATGTTGGTACAAGTTGACTGCTTGTGTGACCAGAGTGGCTTACGTTTGTTTCTAGTCATGGTAATGAAGCGTGGCTGTGAAACACAGAAATCCTGGAAATGAAATGAATTATGTAGAGCCTGCACCAGTATAATCTAGTGTAGTGTTGTGTGACTTGCTGGTTTCAGTAAATGTGAAGCTTTATGTGCAGTCAGTCCTTCCAAGCTCAGTTGAGAAAAGCCTAAGATCTTGATTTCCATAAACGTTCTGGTCCTCAGATAGTCTCAAAGAGTGCTGACCAAGCACCCTGCCAGCCCCTGGCACTCAGCAGCCTGTAGGAGTAGGTCAGCAGCTGAGGTGCCCTGATCTGGGAGGCCGTGTGCCCTTCTGAGAGGTGCCTTCAACCTGCAGATGCCCAGCCAAGGTAGCCATGAGAAGGTGGAAAGAGCACGAGCAAGTTAAACTTCAAAGCCCACAGTCAGGCTAGCTTGACATCTTTCCCTTTGACCCCAGTGGTTCAGATATTAAGCTGATAAAGTCCTTCCTAGAAAGAAAAGGCCCTTCTGTGTTTTCCATCACCCAACAGTGCTGGCAGGAGCTGTATTCTGCAACACTGTACTGTAATCTGAATCGGGACCGAAGTGCGTCAGCAGGCAGCATATGGTATGTTTATTATTCTACTCTTACAACCCTGCCTGTGGGGAAAGGGAAATGTTGGGGTTTAGGTCAACCACTGGACCAGTAGGCAGCACTGATAAGTGACGTGTCATCACTGCACAGTAACTACTGGTTTATTGCTTAGTGGTCTAAGCTATATATCACCAGAAATGCATATACTTCAGGCAAAAAATGTTTTAGGGATATGTTTTTTTATATAAGAAATTACTTAACATTATTAGTTAATCAAGCACTCTGTTTAACTCTTTAGGCTCATACAGGCCAAGTACACTTGAACTACATAAATATAGTAATTCTTTTCCACTATTATTTTTAGCAACAAGAAGTTTTAGTTCTGCACTTAACTTTTGGTATGTGCATGTATTTCAGAAGGAGTTGGGTGGAAGGAAAATTCGTACTGGATCTAAGTTATTATTCTCTTTACTGTGTTGCAACCTGCTTCACTGAATATTCTCCTAAAGCAGCGGTTTCTGGCCTCGTTGACTGCTGGCAGCAATAAATACTGAAGGGTTCATCTGCCATCCCTTTGTACGAGCAGGGCTGACTGCAGAAAATCCTGCACCTGTGAGCATCACCAGAGGCACCCTGTGTGCCAGATGATCATTGCTGCCATGGGAGCACAAGGAGGTCTGAGTGGTCCTCATTCCAGGGCCTGATGGAGCCCACTCTTCTTCCCCAGGGAGCTGCCCTTGGCTTCCCATGAAGCTCCTGGTTCCATCCGGGCCCCTCTGGCTTATATATAGGTTTAAACTTGAAACTATTGACTTTATAAATTGAGAGCGAGAGTCTTCTGATCTTACTTGTAACTCTCAAAATCAACTTTCTGAAGTGTCATAGCTACCATACCCTGCAGGGAAAACTGAACCTGAAACTCCTACGTAGGCCTGTATCTTCACACAGACACCCAGCTCGTCATTTGCATGGCTGAGGTCAGTGGCAGATGTAAGTGGCTTCAGCAGAGCACTCCAAAAGTACCAGCACCTCCTGTTTATGGGGACACTGTTGTGCTGGAAGCACTGTTTGGCTCCTGAGGACCTGGAGTGGCAGAAGAGTGCCTGGCCTATCCCGTCATCAATCTGTGACCTGACCAAATCATGCAGTTGGAAAGTTGAAGGTTTCATACGCCCACTTGTGCAGACTCATCCCAGGAGTCAGGCAGGGTTTGCTCCCTCCCACGTACTGCTGCTGCTGCTATGCAGCCTCGGCCCTACGTCCCCTTCACCCCCAATCCCCGTGCTGCCAGGTGGAGAAACTGTGACTGAGGGAGATGCTGGGCCACGAGGATGGAGAGGGGTGGTGACAGCAGCCTCCCCAGGGCACTGCTGTGGGGCATGCTGGTGTTGGGTTTGTTCCCACAGGTGTGCTGAAGTGCAGCCTCTCTCAACCCACACTGCTCACCCCCTGAGCTGCACCCCTGTGCCTCTGCCATCCCTGGCAGCGTGCTGGTGGAGCGGTCAGGGTGAAAAACCCCGAGCTCTGCTGAGGGGCCCTGTACTGCACACTGCTGTGGGTAGAAAGCACAGGGGAACCTCGATGAACCAACCAACGGATGCGTGCTCAGTGCAGTGTCATTATCTCACTAGGGCTAATCCATTTTATAGGATAAAACGTACGTGAAAAAAAATAAAAAGGTTGCTAGGATAGTGAGAGGAGGGGGCTGGATCAGCACAGCCCAGGCAGAAACCTTGGAAAGGGTCCAGGGAGGCAGGAAAGACCCATGTGGATTTTCCTGCAAAGAAATCATTCAAGAAATCGGGCAGAGGCAGCAAGTATGTGATGACTGTGTAGCTCTGCTTGGGTGTGGGGAGCCACTGCCTGGGAAAGCAGCCCAGCCTGGGGACTTGGAGGGGGGAAAAAAGAGAAAGCTCAGTTTGGATCAGTCTGATTCAAGATAATATGTGGTTTGTATTTTCTAAGCAGAAAGCTAAAAATTAAAAAAAATAATAATAATCTGATGTTGGAGGAAATGTCATTTTTCCCATTAGAAACCAAAACAAACCAGACCATAAAAACCCCAAGCCTTGCAGTTAAAAAGCCAAGCACTGACATCTTTTATGGTGAGGCACAGAGAGCTCTACTCTCCCTCAGTACCATGAAACCAGGGTGACTGGGATGTCCCCTGGCTGGACGAGGCCAACACTGTGCTGAGTTCCAGGACTCCACTATGGGCATCCTTTGGTGGGTGAGGTTTCACACTCAGCACTCAGCCTTTGGCACCACAGGCCAGCTGCCCCAGCATTATATGTTAAGTCATAGAATCACAGAATCGTAGGGAGTGGAAGGGACCTCTAGAGATCATCGAGTTCAACCCCTCTGCTAAATCAACCTCCTTATAGTAGGTTGCACAGGAAAGCATCCAGGCAGACATGTAGGACATTCACAGCTGGGCAGACTGAACGACAGCCCTTGGGTTGGCTCAGTCTGGATGCCCTGGAATAGGGCTTGGATGGCTCTATCTCTGGCACTGCTCCCAGCCTGACTTTATGTTATTTCCAGCCCAGAGGCCCTGGGCCAGTGATGCTGGAAGGAGACTGGGTACAGGAGCTGTGGGTGTGAAATCAGTTCAGAAGAAGCACTGGAAACTGATGCTGACGGCATTTTTGAAAACTTTTTCCCTGTGTTATTAAAAAAAAAAAAAAAAAAAAAAGGATTTCCTAAAATGACTGCAAATGAATTTGCCACATCTGCAAATAATGGCTTGTGGGTTGCCTGTATCTGCAAGTTGGTAGGAATAGCTACAGTCAGCAATTTTTTGGTTTAAATGACAAAAGCCCATGTGCCCACAGGCTGTGGTAAGTGCCAGGTATACCGCCAGTCGCCTTAACTCCCAAATGCTCAACCATTGAATTGTTTAAGCTCCATGAGCTTGCACTCTCTTTGGCCAAAAAAAGAGTTGTTTTTGGACCTGAGAATGGTTTGTAATTAAAGCCAACACTGTGAGAATCTGTAACTGATCTGCACTGAACAAATTATTTGGCTACCTGAAGAAAATCAAAACCTTCTAATTTTTTTGGAAAGAGGCTCAAAAGATGAAATAAGAAAAATATTAACTTGCTGAGAAAGAGGGCACAATGCAGGCAAATTAAAAAAGGCAAATGGCTAAGTGTATGCAAAAGTGGGGAAAATAGGACTAGCTTCAATTTGATAAAAAGTCCATTCAGTGATCATGGCATAAAATTAGACCATTGTTAAAAGAAGCAGTTATAGATACTAAGAAGATCTTATGCTGTTGACCTTGACACTCCACAGTCATGTGCTTGATGAGAGAGATTTTATTTTTACTGAAACAAATTTCACAGATTTACAGTGATGTCTGCAATTAAAATACACACATGGTGAAGGAGATCTTAGGCAATGCTTCAAGGCAGTGCAGCTCTTTCCAAGAAATTTAACTCCTTGAAATTTACCATTTTCAGCTGTAAAGAAAATGTCAGAGGCATGACTCCAGGAAGGGTATTTAGTCAAACAGTACCAGATGGGTGTGTGGGATTCACCTTATGCTTTGGTTATGAATGAAAGTAGTCAGCAAGGGGTTTGCTATAGACTCTTTTTGCTTGAAGAACTCTGGGCAAGACGTGGTTAATGCAGCAGTGCTTGGGCCTGCTGTGTTTTGACGAGGAGATTTGTTGAAATGAGAGGAAGCTCACAGGAAGCCAGGTAGCACAATGACTGAAGTATGTTGCTTAAATGAATTCAGCATGTGACCAGACATTTTGCTCTGGTATAAAGGATGCCACTGTCTCTGGAAGATATAAAGAATGTGTGACAGCATTTTCAGTATTTTCCTTTTTCCAGGAACCTCATCAACAACAAGGCTCATGCTGTCCACATGAGGAGTAATATCAGTATTTCCAACCCACAAACAGGGAAGCAGAGAATTCTGACTGATGTCTCAGGGGTTGGGTTGTGTCTGGGTTCGAAGAGGTTTGGAGCATATGTCTCTCCTTAAGGGAGGAGGGATTCCCTGAAGCCTGGTGTGATAGTGAGCAACGTGTGTCACCCTGTACTCACAGGAAAACAAATGCAAGGCAGAGGAAGGTCCTTGTTCATCAAAGGCATAAATACACATCTGTGCCTTCTCTCATGGTGTGGAAGGGAACTCAGGGAGTGTCAGCCATCACACTTGTCACACGCACCTCTAAACAAGTCATCCCTCTCTGCCTGTCTGTGAGCAGCCCTCCCTCCAGCCTAACCAACATGTCTCTTGAACGTGCTGCATTGAAGAATGCAGATCCAAAGCCTACCCTTAGCAACCCACACATTTCAGAAATAGTTCAAGAGAGAGCAAAAGAAATTACTGTACAAGCAGTCTATACAGATGTAAGTAATTTGCTGCATAAGGTAGCTTGTTTTACCACTTAACATTCATCAGAGCGCTCTCTTTAATAGTCAGAATTATCTATGGCAAAAGTCTTTTTGAACATGACTGTAAGGGCTGTGCTTATGTGGCTTTTTGGTTTTGCTTTGTTTTCAAAAGGGGTCAGTGAAAAGTGTTTTCATAAATTGAGAGCAACAAACATAACACACGTTTGAAAACAAGATAGTCTCATACAGGAAATATTTTTGCTTTCATTTTATTTTATGAATACATATACAAGAGATGCATAATCTTCCATTATCCAGGCTTAAAGGTAACAGGTTTTTTTTGTTTGTTTTGTTTTTTATATAGGTTAAAGAGGAAAATTAAAATAAGGGTGAAGGAGATGCAACATATCCAAACCATACAATTGAAAACCTTGCTAAAATTACTGCTGAAATGCAAACATGATGAAGGATGTGTCTGTGTGTTGTCCTGCACCAAAAAAGCCTCACCCAAGGTATTTATGCACATGAAAAAAAAATGCTTTGGCATAACCAGAGATTCCTCCACGCACACTTTGTTGACAACTTTGAAACACTGAGATAATAAAATCTGATAATTATATCATATATCAATTTCTTTCCTTGGCAGCAATGTCTTTAAATGCAGGGGGGAATAAAGAAGAGCCTGTTGACAAGAGACTTTTCTTCCGTACTAAGATGATTATATTAGCAGGATGCAGAAGGATGCTTCAAATAGAAGAGATGGAGTTATATGTTCATATATATGTATATAACGTAAAAATGCATATTTTATATGAGAAAGGAAGATTTGTCAAGATAACGTAAAATGAACCACTCTAAGACTAGCTTCCAGCAAAACATTTTGCTTTATTGGATCTATTTTCTAGCTACAAGTCAAGCTGACGTCTGTCAAGCTTTTTACTTTTCATATGGCAGTCTATAAGAAATGTTTCATGCAACGTCTACAATGGTAAATACAGGGTAAATAACTGGGATTAAACAGGTGAGCAATAACAGACTATTATAAGGACCAATAACAGCATATTATGTACATATAGCCATATTATATTCTCATGTCTTCACAGTAATGTGCAAATATGACAAATATGGCTTTCGTTTTTTTTTTGATTTTTGTTTTTTTTTAATAAAGAAAGTAAGACGTAATTATGCAGAATAATGTTTTAAAATGCTTCGTAGGGTTTCACCTTTTTGTGAAACCTGTTCAAATCTTTACTGTGTCACGGTTAATGAGTCACCTCAGCACGGAGGTGTAGTTCAGGTCTAGTTCCAGAAGGGGGCACGGATTCCTAAGGCACAATATTAATGTTAAACATTTTTTTTAATTTAAGTCATGCTATTTTATTTCTTTTTACTTTTTGGTTATGCGAAATAATAGGTTGTTGCTATTTATATAATAAGCAGTTGATTGTAAAAAATACAATGCTGAAGGTTACACTACATGCCTATCTGTAGCTTCAGAAATATTAGCTAATCTGAAAACACACTATACAGCGCTGCATATTAAACCCTTGTGGCTTTTTGGTAATATTCTTTTTCATACATGTAGCAGAGAATTATAAGGCTTCTGCGGAATAATAACATTATAACTGAACAAATATTTTACACTCTTCCATACTGCTATTTACAGTTACTTTAACTCATAATTTGCCATTTGGTAAATAACATGTATTTTGTATGCATCCTCCTTGCCTATGTAAAGTGCTTGCTTAACTGCATGAGGAGAGAAAATGCATACCTGCTTTAGGTTCAACAAACCCTCAGAAGAAGTAGCGGAAATATTTGCTGTGGATCTGAAATGCATTATCAGAAATTGAAATTATTGCTAAACTCAGTGCCCTGACCAGGCAATCATCTATATTATTTGTCATATATAAATATATGCATATATACTAGTATGTATGTACATGCATACACATTCATCTATCATGTAATAGATAGATTTCAATTTTTTGTCCATCAACCTTTTTTATTTTGTGCTATTCAACTCACTTGTGCTATGACTGAAGCCAGATTAAAATTAAAACCTTAACATGCTACTACTAACAATCCTATGATTCATTAGCACATAAAGACAATATGCTAAAGAAAGCTGAGATGATGACAAATGAAGAGAATTTGAAATGCACTGAGAATAAGGCAATAAGATATACGTTACAACAAAGAAAATGCAAAGAAATTCTGGAATTCATAACCACATCTTGCTGGATAGGGATTTCACTCCCTGCTTTGCTGCACAGCCTTAAGCGTCCTTCAATGTCACTCTCCAGAATGCAAGCTCTACATCTCTACACCTACCAACACCTTTAATGGTAGTAAATTCAAAGCTTATTTAAAATGCCCTGATGCCACAACCTGGTAAAATAAGGCACTTCCAGGGCTCTATTCCAGTGGAGCCATGCTGAAAAGATCAGCACTGGGAAGAAGCACTCAAGGGTTTGCTGAGTTTTCTAGTTTTGTCCCATGAAACGAGCAGTCTTGGAGTATACTCTCTCCTTTTTCTTTTGAGATGATTTTCTTTAAAGCTATTTCATCAGTTGAAGTTGAGGAACTACTTCTTTGCGAGCAAGAGGTAAATCTTCAGTTCCTGACATTCAGTAACGTGGAAGATCAGAGTGCTACCAGGTTAACATCTTCAGTATTTTCGGAGTCTCTGCACTCGAGCTGACATGCCAGCTGCGTCAAAAGTGTGTGGATTTCTTAGTAGGCCCGTATGGAAAGCTACGAATGGACATTGGTACTGGAAAGGTCATTCCTTATAATTTCATTTACTGCAAAGAAAGAACACAGGAAAAAAAATGACTCAATTAGCATCACAATGCTGCAGGAGCAGAACTGCCCTGCAAACCCGCATCCATTTGATAGTTTCAGTGCAGTTCTGAACGTGAAGCAAAACATAACGAGATAGCTAGTAAAGGCTGATCACAGTGCAAAACAGCAAGATTAACCAAGGTTATTGACATGCTAAATACTCAGTAACACCAGACATCACAAGAACAGCAGCATCCTAGATCCCTGATTGCATCAAACATATTTAACATTTTCAATCACTTACATTTCCTCTAGAATTGGCTCTGAAAAATGAAGAGAACCACAGGAAATCACAGAATCGCAAGAGCCCTTTGGAATGTATGTTAGTCATTGTATGTGGCACAAAGCTGCCAGCTGAACTGGGCATTTGAACAGCAATGCCTAGGTAGGATACCATTTCACATGCTGATTTTTTTTTTTATTGTAGGCCAGCATTAAAAAAGGAGAGAAAAGAAACTCATGTGCTCGCCCATTCCCCATAGCTGATAACATGTACGAATGCATGAACTCTTTTCATTGTGCCCAGCACACATGGACATACGGTCTTTTTCCCATCTGCACAGGCAGGTAGGAGGAGTGAGCACATTAAAACCCTTGGCAAGAGTTAGAGAAGAGATTAAACAAGGTCCACTATCACAGCATCAGACAGTCAAACTGCATCTCTGCTGACAAAGTGATGTTTTCTTTATTCATGAGCCTTCGAAAGAATGAAAATTCTTTTCTCCCTCCCCTGTTGCCATCAAGCAATACAGTTTCCCACACTCACATTATTTCCATTTATCAGCTTGTGATTTTTGGCAGATGGACAGGAAATGACAGAACCTGGCAAAGGTCGTCTACAGTGGACTCCACAACATCCCTTTTATTTCCACCCCACCTCCCTGCAGCGACTGCCACCACCTGATTTACATGAAGATAGACAAAATGCCATCAGCTATGCTATCACGGCTTCTGAGTGAGAGATGCTGGGAGTGGGAAACACATGCTCACTTCATGGAAGTGCCACGGAAAAGCCCAAGTTTTCCTTTGCCTGTGGGCTGCTGTTCACAGCCATCCAGATAACTCCATGTGTTTACTGGAAAAGACCAAGCCCGCCTAAAACCAACTTCCTGAAACGAGTGGTTGGTTTTTATTTTTTATATGCATATGCTTTTTTTTTTTCTTTTTTCTTTCTTTAGACCTATTGCCTATTTTGTAATTTCAGCACACGAATCAATCAGGATTAATGTCACAGGTCCTGGCCAATGCAACCACTTCTGCCAGTGCCATACTTAAGAAAGAAGTATCAGTTGCATTTGTAGCTAACTACATATTTATGGCAGCGGACTAAGAGCAGCATGGAAATGAGATGTAAAGGCAAAGCAGTTCACGAGAGTGTTGCAGAGTTTATCTTTAGTATTGCTGAACAGGGGAAACAAATTTAAGTGACCAGCCATTCTCTGTGACAAAGACTGCCCTGCCATCTGAACACAGCAAGAAATGCTACTCCATTTATGTGCTGCAAGGCGTTGGATGACTTCCTGAACTGAATCTCTACCTTGAATGCAAACAGTGCACATTTTCTGTGGGACAGTTCTTCCATGATGCTTTTGTAAAGATAGATTCTTTGATAAACTTCTCAAACTAAGACTAGGTACAAAGCAAACCTCACAGTGATATCTTTGTGCTGAGTGCAACGATGAAAACAAATCCTCATATGGGTCGGTCAATATTACATTTTTTCCTAACTTTGCATCAAGTTTCTGATTTCGTTTCCATGAAATAAAATTAGAACACTATTCAGGGCAATTATCAGACTTTGTATATGGAATGCTTAAAGATGTTAGATAACAAATCTTCACAATGTTTCTATACAGTGTGAAATAAGTATCACAACCTTGAGGACAGGGAGGTGGAGAAACAGAGGTGATCACCACCACAAAGACGTTTGCATTTAGGTATCTCAAATCTCAGACTAAATGCTTGGACATAAGCTGAGGTGCTCTAGATTTATTCAATAAAATTCCCACATATAATATCCCCCAGCCCAACAGCACAAGATTCTCCCCGTTAAAGCATTTAGAAAAAGTATTTTGGATCCAACTTGGTGACACAAACACCTAAGAGCTGGAGGTCCATCACCAAAACCAGCTTAGGACCTTAGAGGCAGCCTTTCCAGCCCTCAGATGAATCATCTGTCACTCAAGCCCTGTAGACATGACTTACTCTAGAGGTGACATGACTTTTCATCTGGGAGCCCACCTGCTTTGGTTCATTGCTCATGCTCTCTTCAGCTCTCAGCAGCCAGATAAAGCTGTCACCAACTGGTAATTTGGTCATTGACTTCAACAGGATACAGATTGGATCTTTGGCTTTATCGTGCATTTTTATTATATACTTCCTAACAGGTAAATTTTTGCTATCTTGATGAGAAAGTCAAGTTCGGTGTTCTCACATAACAACATCTGACAACTTTTCAACATCAGTCACTACAAAATGACAGTGTTGAACTGCAGTGTAGTCACTGCCACCAAATCTCACAGAGTCAAATTAGCTATGAGTATGCTCAACATCAGCTTCATCCACATTGTCTCTCAGATAAGCAGGGCTCAGACACAGGTCACCGCTGTTTCTTCCCCTTTGCCCACCATTGTGCTTAAGATGCAAAAATTCCCAATAGTGAAAAGGAAACAAAGTCACAGAGATAGACAAGGTGCAAGCCCCAAGTGGGGGAACAGGTAACTCAGCAAAGCAGCTGATAGTGTAGAGGCAGACTGCTCACAGAGAGTGCTAAACACAAGAGCTGAAAGGGGAAGTGTGCTTAGAGCGGGCTTCCCCAAGCTGCCCACCAAGGCACCTGAAGCTGGAAGGAAATGCCTCCAGAGATGAGGAGCCTACAGAACAGGCAGCAGGCACGCGTGGGCTGTGCACTGGGTGAGCCTCACTGGGCTCAGCTTGAGACGTGAAGCCAGCACTCACATGAAGATGCTCCACTCTCACTCCAGGTCCGACAGACAGAAGTTGGGCCAAAAATGCAGTTTAGTCAAAATAACGTGCAAATTTGGATTACATTCCTCAAATGGTTTCAGTTTAGACACAGAAGTGTCTTCAACATTTTTAAATTTTGAATTTCTGGAAAATTTGCTTCTTTTATACTCCAAATTCCATTAACCCTGCTGGATGTTAAGGGAAATATTTTATTTGGAAATTCTGTTATTGAAAGACTGATCTTTTGAAACATCATGTATGTCCATCTGGTCTGCATTTGACAACTGCCAAAAGTCCACTATTCAGGAAAGAGCACAGGAACCAGGCATGCCTCCGGTGATGCTTTCTTTAACACTCTTACACCTCCTGACTGCTGGAGGCCTTCAGGAGCAAGAGGAGCTCTGGGTCCTTGTTTCTTGGGAACTTAGATGGACTTTCTTCCATGAAATCCACTAATAGTCTTCCAAAGCTGTCCTGGCCTTCATGGTTTCCAGCAGCAATGGGTTCAGTGGGTTCCCGTTGAAGGATGTGTTGATGGAAAAAGTACTTCCTCTTGTTTTAAATTTGCTTCTTGATAGTATCGTTCATATGCCATGTGATCAAGTTGGTCACTTCCTGTTCAGCAGTGCCTTTGCCATCCATCACTTCCTTTCCCCATGGTATCCTCAGGACTCTGCTTGGTCCTGTAGGACCAAGAACTAAGAAAGGTGAAGTATGCCGTTGGTGCAGAGAAAATAATTTATATTTTTCTCTTTGCTCCCACATTACTAACAAAATCTTTATTAAAAAAAATCAAAGGGAGCCAGCTGCCTTGAATGATCTAGTTTTGGCTTACAAACCTGTTACTACAACAGGATTGTGTGTGAGACACAGAACAGCAGCATTCAGTGCAAGTGACATTTTGGCCTGGGTTTGAATTTCTTTTCTAAAGCAAATGCTGGTCTTTGATTCAGCAGCTGCTTGGATACATTCATATCTGTAGTACCATTCCAAGAGCAGTTGTGTTTTTCAATGAGTGTAACATTTTTCAAAAAAAAAAAAGGTAGCAAAGTTTTTACACTCATTTTTAAAACATAAACTGAGTATTCAGAATCCTCAGTGTTATTCTCGGGGGAGAGAATGGGCATTGTTCCTTTTGTCACTAAAACCTACAGTTCCCCACAATGCCTTCCCTCAACTGATATTTTCCATCATCATGTTCAGCTTTTCCACTGGTATAAACTCAAGAAGTAATAGTGCTGAGAAATCAGGTAACATGTGACCTCTCTACCTGTCAAGGCGTCTGAAAGCGGAACCTTTCCTTTTCTAAACAGCAGATGCCACAGTAGCAGGATGTGGTGAGCTGTTACACCACATTTTAGTTTAATAGGGAGGATTTTTTTTTTTCTTGTGTTTAATTTCTCTTTAAAATGCCCTTGCAATGGAAACTTTTGCTTTACTAATTAGCAAAATCAGTGCCTTTCCGATGCAACAGTTTGGGTTCCTGCACTAAACAGGACAACCAGATATATCTATACATGGATTCTATCATCTGGAAAAAGTTCAAATTTCTAGCGATTTCAGCTCTCCTTCTATCTGATGACTAATTTGCCTATAGGTATCATTATGGCTTCTTGTTTTAATAACTGTTCCTTTGAGACCCAGTTGTGCCTTTCATCTCAGATATTGATCCCACTGAAAACAAAGAAGTTACAAGGTCAGAGGGTCAAGAAGTGGAGAGAAGCTACAACTGGTGAGCTCTTTGGGGGTATACAAAGATGAGAGTCTGGAAGACTTAGCCATGTGTCATTTAATACTCCTAAAGGTAAATGTGCCCAGGAGTCTGAAAAAAAAATGAAAGTTGAGCTGAGAAAAACATGATTGAAACCACAATTATAAAGAAATGCACCTACAGTTTGGGGAGGGAATGTTGGCACTCTGAAAACATATCCTATCTCTGCCCACATTGCTAATGGCAATAATCCCTATGGCTGCACTCTTGAGCTTCTGCACTGTGAAGTTACCAATATTCTTACATGGAAATGGGTCTACTAGGCAAACACCAGTGAGTGGGCCATGGCACAGGTGTTCCTCTCCCATGCTTTGGAGGACAGCATGGCAGCACTGGCCTCTACTGCACAGTCCTTAGGAGTGGTCTATGCTCCAGTCTGACGTTCCTGCAGCTCCTATCTTGCCAGGCAGATTAAAGCCAAATTTAAACAAGAAGCAGGTCCTTTGTTAACTGTCTGAAATACAAACGTGCTCTCTATTCACAGAAGCTTTTCTTGCAAAACCAAAAAACAAACAAACAAAAAAAAAGCACACCGTTTAAGTAATCTTGAGACGCTTCTGAAAGAGAAACTCTGATGCTATTATCGATCTTCCACTTTCACCCATTATTTTTCTCTCCTTTCTTAATTAAGGCTCTGATGTCTGGTCAGCAGAAGACTGCTCACACATCACATCCCAAAGACTCTGGAAATCAGTGACCATCTTTTTGTTGACTTCAGTGCACTTCCGCAGTGTCCCAGAGAGGTTTGGACAATGAGTATATGGGTAATGGTGCTGAGCCTGTAAATGCACAGCGTTCTTTGCTTTGGGCAAGAAGCAATTTTTTTTCCAGTGACGTCAGTGCACAAGTATAAATTAAACGACTGGGATGCAATATGACAAACTACATGGAATCCTGAGGTCTTCTTTTGTCTACTGCAAAAGAAGACACAGACTGATAATTTTAACACAGTCCTGTGTGAAGACACAGCCAGGTTGACTCCACTCCCATGGGTATGGAGCACTGCACAGGCATGAATATTTCAAGTAGCTGGCCTTGCTGCAAGCCATGGGTACTGCCATCCTCATGTCTGCCTCCTGCCTGTACTGCACAGGACTCACCCAGAGATTGTCAGGTCACTGGGAGAAGAAAGAAGTCCAGTGGAGGTTTCCAGAGGAAAAGCTTGAGGGCTCGTATTCATCGGGAGAGTTTCTGCTGTTCTCCACACCTACAAGCTCTCTGGGCAACCCGTTCCAGCAGCTCACCACACCACCACTCTTTCAATAAAAAAACTTACCCCTGATATCTCATCTAAATCTCCCTTCCTTTAGTTTAAAACCATTTCCCCTTGTCCTATCACTGTCTACCAATTTTAGTTTCTCATTGGTGGGAACAGCCAAGGCACCTTCCCAACAGACAGATCAACTTTTCCTTATTATTTCTTGCCCACCTGTGACCAACTGTAGACCACTGTCTCCATGATGGCACAGAACTGAAGCAAAAGGTTCAGAATAATGTAATGCTCTCTCACCAAAAAGGAACAAAAAGTGTCCTGCTTTGCTCTGACTGGTGCACTTGTCATGGAAAATACAAATAATACCAGCTGCATCTCTCGAGATACATGTGTGAAAAGCCTGTGTGAATAATACTCTTCATTGCTCAAGTGGGCAGAACTAAGCAGCCAATGCAGTGCCATGTTTGAACTCCATGGCCTGGCTCTGGTCAAACTGCATATCTGTGTCTCACATTTGAACAATCTTCAGAAAAGAGGAGCAGTCCAGATAGTGTAACTGTCTAATTTTTGCCTTTCAACAGAATCTATCACTGTTAGTCAAGCCTTACAACTACGGAGGCTCCCAGGCCAGTGATATCTTCATGTATTGCTTTGCACAGTGCAAACATACCCCTAAGTGCTCTGCCTCCAATGGTTCATTGGCCACAAGCATCTTGGAGAAAGAACCTGGTTTTCCTCTCCATTAAGCCCAGCTCTGAACACACTGCCACTATGCAGCATATGAACTGTGATACAGAAACACAACTCTGGAGGGAGTTCAGGAGTTTGACATTAACATAATGCTACCTGTAGCACAGTATGACATTCTCTTTGATGTCTTCAATTACTGCCCTCAGATTTTTCCACAAATGATGACACACCTTGCTTCATCAGGCTTCTGTGCTTTTTTAAGCCCTTTATTTCAGACCAAATGCCAAATATTAGCGTCACTCAAGAGGAATTCAAATTCAATAAAGAATCCAGATCACATGTGTAAAATCCTAGTTTTATCTGGGTCCCTACTTTCCCTCTTCTAATAAACCTCTCTGACGCACAAAAGTTGCAACAGAGAATACAGACTTATTACTTAAGTCACTGAAAAAAAGACAGTTGTCTTAGATAACTAATATTTTCAAATCTACTATTATGCTAAGAATAAAAGGAAATTTCAGAAAGGACAGGGACAAATTCCTAAGATGCCAGTTTGAAATGCAAAACTATAGGTCGTGTTGAAGCTTACTGAATTAAAACTGAAACAAAACAAGTCCTGTGAAGCTATGGAAAATGTAACTTCACAGGTTCCATAAGAAGTCAGATCTTGTATTATCTCAGGTGTCCTGGATGTGTTAAAACCTTAAACTTCTTTTTATCTGTTTCATCATAATAAACTATCACCACAGGCCATGCTATTTTTGGAGACTGAGAACGGGACAGTGGAGCAAGTGAGTGACAACAAGTAGCACGTTTTTTATAAAACATGATCCTCCCATACGATTGTAGGCTCGACAGGATGAAGGGTGTTGTGCTTAACAGCCCATAACATGGAGCCATTATCCTACCTGCTCTGTCCTTTGCCTTGTGTATCTCAGTACCTCCAATCTCCCCTAGCTACTGTTCTGTGGAGGGGGAAGGATCCTCACTGCAGTGTGCTGACGACACTGTGTGGCAGCAGTCTGACTGTGGCTCTTGATTGTGGCTCAGACTAAACGAATCTCATCACACTGCACGCTGGGTATGGATTGTTCATCCCTCCCATAAGCAACCCTGCCAATGTCCTGCACCCCCTGTTCTGCGTACACTTAGGGCTGAATCCCTGGATGCTGGTAACTGACACAGGAATCAGCAGTGATTCTCAGAAGAGTGGGTTCCAAACCTTATGTTGTTTTTAAGGCAGTGCTCACCGTTTAGCATTTAAACCAAAGAATCTGAGTCTACAGGGAAGTTTTCAGTAGCTCTCACTGATGCTATCCTCGACTGGAGCTGCTGGGGTTTGGGCTGCACAGGGGCTGCAGGATTAGCCCTGCTGTGGTACAAGCCACGTTTGACACACACATGCACGTATGAGGGAAGGGCTGTGCAACAGACCACATTTTAACCAAAATTATGTGTTTACGTTCCTAAAAGCATCTGTCAGGGAAACAAAACAGACGTGTTTTACATTTTACGCAAAATTTCCACACGACAGAAGAACTATGCAAATACTACCTAAGACAGCCAAAACCTGAGGTCAGTATTGCTGGAAGCTTTGTGGGTACAAGAGAGGAAGAAGTAAGGAAGAGCAGACACTGTTTTGCTAGAAACAACAGAAATTTGCCTCTCTTGTGTGAAACGCAGTAATACGAACTCACTGTCACGATCAGTGTTACTTTCCAGCTTAGTGCCCAGCAGTAAGATAACACTGTCAGATGCTGGTGCTCAAAACTCACGAATCATGCCCTGAAGCATGACAAGAGTGTGTACAAAATCGACAGAAATTGAAAGCAATTCTTCATTTGCCTGTTCTTAGCCTCCAGTCATCTCAGGCAGCATTTGTCAAACCTCAAACACAGCAAAAGGAAACCTCCTTTTCTTTTTACTCTCGTATTTCTGATCCCATCCCATGATGGTACCACCCAACCGGCACACAACTGAGCTGAGGGCAGCACTCAAGACTCAGTGCAATCAGAGCACACCAGGGCTGGGACAACAAGGCTGAATCCACCTGGTGGTCCCAAAGATGGCAAAGGGAGAGGGGGCAGCAGGTCAGGAGCAAGCTGTGAAGCCCTGAGCCTGGCACAGGAATTGTCTACCAGGGAAGCTCCATCCCTGCAGGGCAGAGGACTTCCAACATGCATGGATCAGCCCTCAGTGCTGGCCCTGGAACATGCTGCTGTGAGTTGTGCATGAAGCTTATGCCACTTGGCTTGAGAGAAATGATGAGGCTGCTGACATAGGCAACTGGAAACACTCTTCACTTGCCGTTTCTGGATCGATTTATCATTTCTAGCATTTCCATTTTACATCTAAGTTATGCACTGGGAAAAATACTTTCAGTCTGGTTTACAGAGCTTATCAAGAAATCTCCTACCTCAGTGCTACAAAGAAAGGTGAGGACAGTTATGCTAAGAAAAAAATTGATCTTTATTTCTTGGTTTCAGTAGGAAGGGTTTTCTCCAAGTTTAGAAGAAATAACAGATTACTTTAGGAAAATAAAATCTGGAGGTACAGTAGGAAAACGGGGAGCAAAAGAGAATCCAAAATCTCATTTCAGAGTTTCGAAAAGCCAAATAAGACTGAATTTCCATATTGATTATACAATTATAAATCTTTATAGAGGCTTTCCAGCATTGCACATGAGCAATTCATCAAAGCATATTAGGTGCCAGAAAAGTTGCATTCAATATAAAGGGGTCATTAAGTTTCTTGTAATTGCACATTACTGAAACTTTCGTTAGTTCTAAATCAAATAAATGGGATTAGCACATATGCTCTTAAATTGACTTTATAGAATAATACTGTGGACCCTTGTGATCATTTGGAATCTTCCAAAGTAAGCCACTTTGCACTACTGTTTGCAAAAAATTCCCCAGCTCATGTTCTATTAAAGCAAAGAAATAATAACTGGAGGGAAGAATGACACCTTGGGGTTGTGCATGGGCACTTGCTGAGCACCCCTTTCTTTCCACAGCAGAGAATCACTGAAAGAGTCAGTTCTTTTTCCACTGAATCAGCCTCCAAGTCTGATGGACATCAGTCAGTGGGAGAAGCGTTGAGCCTCAATACTGGAAACGTCCTGGCAACAGGTTAAAAGATACAGCAGAGTCTATCTGGTCTGATTCTGAGTAAGGAAGGTGTTGGGTTTTTCAGGAACTGGACTCTGCTTGTCCCATTATCATCACCATCATCAGCACCTTTTTCCATTATAACCCGTTTCATCAGCAAACCTCAAGATGCATGCAGAACAGAAAAGATCAACATGAAGATGAAAGACCAATGTCAATATCATTATTTTTACCTTTTAGCAAAGTGGGTACCAATGCTGGGACAATGCTAGGGTGCTCTATGATCTATGATGTGCCCGTGTGCTTCTTTGGGGACAATGGGAAATGTTATGAGCCCAGACTGGGTCACATTCTCACACAGGCCTGCTACAAAGGCTGAGCTTTGTTTTATAACCCCAAGACCACAGGGCTTTTTGCTGAGAAGATACAATGATGGATGTGATGTGACTCACTGAGCAGCCACACTCTGCTGATGGGAAATGAAGGCTGGGTGGGACTGACAACATTTTTAAGCCCAGGATGTGTCTGTCAGCTTTACACCTCACTAGCTACACTAGGAGAAAACCTTTTCTTCATAAATTTTCCAGTTTCTCTGGGAGGGTTTGAGCCAACAGTTGATTCCACAGATCTATACTTGAGGCCCTTTGATGCAAGCAGAGCCAAAGAGCAAAACTAAACGTTCCTGAGCTGCACTGGGTAACCACCAGCAAGGTGTTATGAGCTGTTCTGCCCAGCACGGGAGGCACAGCAATGAAAGCCACCACATTTAGGCAGCTGCTGAACTCTCACACTGCTTGGATGCTAACGCTGCCTATAGCAAGCAGCTTAAATTAGAGCAGCTGGAAGAATACTCTTATTTACACATGGTCCCAGTGTGACAGAGCTGCAAATATGGCAAAACATATTTTCTTCTCCTCCTCTCTCCCACACACTGTGTTAAGCTACAGAATTGTTCTACAGAATGGATTGATAGAACAAGGTCAACAGACAACACCAGGCACAGCTGCAGGAGTCCAGTAAGAATCACAGGTGCATTCCCAGGGAAGGAGAAACTCTTCCCCCTTGCAGCTTGATTTGTGCCACAAAAGCTGTGCTGAGCTCAGTGCTCACCACTAGAAAGGACCTCAGCACTCAGCTGTGGGCTGTGTAATATTTGGTTAAGCATTCAGACACAATGTTGTGACAGGACCCTGCAAGACCTGAGCAAGCTCTTCAGTCTCTGGGCTCAGGCTGATGCCCTAGCACAGTAAAGGGCATTTAACTGACGTAACAAAAGGAAAAAAGTTAACTGCAACAAAGGTTTGGATGAAAGGCTGTGCAAGCTGATTGCTGTTCGTTTTGCACAGCAGCCTTTCCAGTGCACCACACCTTTTGTAAAACAGTTACATGAAACAAATGATTATCTGCAGTAGCTTCCATCCACACACATTTCTGAAATACTTTCATTCCAAACTGTTTTGAGAGGAAACATTATAAAGAATGGAAACCTGGCATTCAATCGGATGGAAACCTCTGTTTCCATTTTACAGAATAGGAAAAAAAAAAAAAATACCAACTATAGAAAGAATACCTAACATTAACTGCTAAGCAGGGAGATAAAAGATAACTGGAGGCTGGTGTTGGGGAGCACCCCAAGGCTGCATGCTTATACCTGCATTTGGACAAGCTTCTGAAGGGTGGGTCAGAGCTGTGTTTGCCACATAAACATCTGGTTAAAAACTGGAGTTTGACAGACAAAAATTCTGTTTTCTTAAAAACTCACAAAATAAATACCTTTTTTTCTCTCTCTCTTTTTTTTTTTTTTTTTTTTTCCCAAAGCATGGATGAAAGGCTTCTCTGGTCAAGACACAGAGCAAATATTTACAGGTACTGGGGAGACACCATTTCCTCCCTTTAGGCTTCAACCTAGTGTCTGCCACATAATTTCATCCATTCAATGATTTTTTCTTTCCAGCCATCTGCCAAGAGGAAATAACTTTGCTGTATTGGGAGTCTGGGAATCCTAGAAAACAATCTTAAATCCATAAAATAATAGAAGTGCAGTTTTACTGAGCTGTTCAATTCTATTCTGATTTTTATTACAATGTCAACAAGAGTTTAATTTGTTTTAAAGTTTAGGTTCTTAAATCTGAGTGATATACAGTAGTTTACGGCTTGCTGGCAACGGCTACTGTGGAAAAAAAAAAAAAAAAAAGGAAAGTGCATATAAAGGCAGTTCTAAGTTTGACATTGTGAAAGCAGGGAGCAGTGCCAAGAGCAGCAAACAGCATGGCTTTCCCAATCCTGGCTGGCTTTAGGGACTGCTTGCTATTGACATCAGTCGCTATGGGATACATTTCCCTGCTCTAACAAATTTCATCTGGAGACTGTAATTAAAAAAGAAATGTCTCAAAGTGTAATTTCTTTCCCTAAAACATTTACAGATGTTAACTAGGTTGCTAATGGTGTGAGATGTCTGTGGGCAGACATCTTCCTCCTTATCTGCTGTGTCAGAGAAGATTTCTTTATTAAAACCAGTCGTGAAGGTAGTGTTTTATCTGTGTGTGTCACTGTGGGTGGGGTGGTGGTGGTGGAGGTCGCTTTTTAAGCCCCTTGCTGAACTGAAAGCTTAGGAGGTGTTTTTTTCTTTATAATTTCTTCTTCTTTTTTCTTTTTTTTATTATTTGGAAGTTAGCCTGATGGAAAAGTGAAGGTACTCAAAGTGGCTAGCCTAGCAGCTGTCTTTGCCTAGCAGCTAAGAATTATCCTATCTGAGCTTTACAATTATAATAATAATAGTAGCTGTAATAATAATAATAGTAGCGGTGACGTAAGTTTCTTGCTCCAGTGACTTTTCATCAATCCCTTTGGCTGGTACTCCTTCCTAAGCTCTGCTAAAAGCATTTATGGGAGCACACCAGACAAAGGGGGAAACCACGAGCCGGGGGAACACAGGGGTGGCCGAGCAATAAGGATGCAGCTCCTTGGGAGCAAGAGGTTTCTCCAGCAGTGCAGTGCAGCATCAGCTGTGCAAGTGCGTGCCCTCTGGGCTGCACAAGGGGCTTGTCCCATCCCAGCACCTCACAGAAAGTGATGGCTGGCACATGTAGCCCAGGCAAGGCTGGTTGCTCAGGCCTTCCTCCCGCACTCCCCCCTTGTTTATTTATTGATTTATTGATTTATTTCTGTAACTGGCTTTGATTGGAGCCAGAGCCTTGGGTAAATCAGAGGAATTTCTAGATTTTTCTGAGTGCTGTGAGCTCTTGCTGTTTTCCGGTACCTACTTCCTGCCATATCTAAAATAACAGCAGCTGCATGGGCCTGATAGAGAAGTGCTCCAGGGGACAAATTCTCACAAATGGGGTGGGAAAGAAAAAAAAAGAGAGAGAGAGAGACAGTTATTAGGGAGCTGATAACATGCACAGCCAGCATCAGATTCGTTGTTAAGAGTCGATAGTACTGCAGGCTGTGGATGTTGCTGTCAGAACAAAACAATCCCTGTAAAATGGTCATGGGAATGATAAGTCTCCATGTTTACCGGGATAACAGAGGTAGCTTTACACCACTTGTCCTATTGTATGGAATATCGGGCCTCGATTAGCTAATGTCTCCGAGGGCCAGATAAGCCAGGATGAATGTCCTGTGCTAGAAGCTTTCATGCTTTCTCTTTGTCACGGCTATCTATGGATAGCTGCTATAGAAAGCCTTGCACACATAAAGAAAGCCCCCACATCAGAGACAAACGTTACAGAAAATGGAAAACTGTTGAAATTATCCAGTTTTCCACAGAGAATGCGTGGTGCAGCGTTGTCACTGGACTGCAGCACAAATGAGTGCAGCAACTCAGGAGACCTCCATAGTGGCACAAACTGACCTGTTCTGCAATGCACAGGTGAAAAGAGGCCTCCTGGCCTCACCCACACAGCCAAGGTTTGGGCAGAACTTTTAAACCATTTGCCAGATATTGTTGTGAAACAATTGCTTAGTAACTGCTTACTCCAGGAGAGAAATGTCTCTTTCCTACTGGTATAAAGGGGGGCAGAAACAGGTGTGGTGCATTCATCCCAAATATACCCTATATTACACCCTGTTTAGCACGAGAGCACAGATCCCTTCAGCTTAGGCCACGTAACCAACACAAACATTGCTTTAAATATTAGCACACCCAAATAACCAAGAAGAGCCTAGTGAGGGTTTCTGAAACCTCTGCAAGTCAGTCACATTACATACACGATACAAAGAGCATTTCAGATTATTGTATCACTGTTAACCTTTTTAATGTAATAAAATCATTTATAGTTGCTCTGTGAACTATAATTTGTGTCTGCAACAACTTTGGGGCCCTTACATTTTGACGCAGTATTAGAATTTTTCATGTATATTTTGGTGGGTTTTTTGTGTGTTTTTTTTTTTTTTCTTCCTACATAGGACTTTTTAAAGAACATTCAATGTTAGGTTATCTTGTCTGAAAATAGGAGTTTGATCCAAAAAGCACAGAAGAATTTCTACTGACTTAACTGTCTTTGCATTGAACCCTTACTAAACACAGGCAGACACGTGAAGTATGTCTACAGAAACACAGGGTACAGGTCTGAAGGCCTGGCAGAAAGGAATCACACACTGCAATGCTAATGTGCCTTTCTGCTGATTATCCCTTAACCATCACTTAAACCACAGAATCATAGAACCACCAACGTTGGAAAAGGACCTCCAAGATCATCTACCCCTACTGTCCATCTACATTAAATAACTGTTTTCATGTTGATACACAAAAATAGAAAGTAGATTAGTTCTTTTCTTTTTGCAGGATTTTGAATCACGTGCGATTTCTGATGTCAGGAGACCTGATTCTCAAGAAGTACTTCTGATTTGCAAGAAGACAGCTTTTCTGTTGTTACTTCAGTGTTGGCTTTAATGCATACACATGCTGGTGCACTTTAATCATAGAGCCCTGCAGGTTCTAAATCATGTCTTTAGGCCTAAAAATCTTTCTTCCACTTGCTTAGCTTGAGTGCACAGTTCAACTGCCAACTTTTATTTGTTAAGATGATGTTCTGCTACATAGTTCTCCCCTTCCCTACAAGAGGCTCCTTAAAACACAATCTCTCAGGTTCATGTTCTGTTAGTAACAATTAGAATTACACAAAGTGGCCAAGTTTAGACAGAGCAGACAACTCTTTCTAGCCTGAACTCATAAAACTGGAATCTATTACAAACATTTTTTTTTTACCAAAGAAACATAGTCAACAATACAAGAAAGTGAATTTGCATTTCAACCAAAGTACAAGAAGTCAGAAATGATGCCCAATTCTGTTTTAAAAGCTGTTATGGCTGTGCTACATATATATAGCATATATGTATATTATATGAGTATATATATGAGTACATTACTGGCAAACTTGTTAAGGAATTTGGGAATAGGATTAACAAACTAGGTGAGACTAGGTCACAAAAAGAGATCAATGATCACGATTTTCAGCCTTTTTTTAAGAAAGGGCAATCACAGAGAAGGTCAGAGACAGACTCAAGAGCAGCATTACAATTATTTACTGACATGAGACTGGAAAAAACAACACATAACTTCAAGTCATGCAACTTGGAGTTTAGACACATAGGAAAGAACGGTTCATTTTATGCAACTGATCATAGCCAAATATTAAAATCTTTTGGAAAAGCCCTACCTTTTCTTATTCTACAAACCAGGAATTTGTTATTGGTATACCATGAAATATACAAAATCCATTCATACAAATTCATTTCCTTTAGTGATTTCCACTGGCATATGAGAAACAAATACAAGTCTGTAATGGAAAGAAAAAAGCTACACAGAAATGTCTGCTTGTACTTAAAAGTGAAGTAATCTCAAGTGAGCAGGCAGCTAGAACCATCTCTGCTGCTAGAACATTCATTCTTAAATAAGTATTGGTTATGAACAGGTAGAAATCAGTGCAGATGCACTGCATCTCAATGAATAAATGCTGGTTTACTGTAGTCGTCTCTATCAAGAATAACTGAAAGTTTTCCCACGCTAAGATTTTCATTTGCAGGAGCAATGTGCAATGCAGGTATCTCTTCCATTTTCTGAGAACTATTCATACTTAGACAGTTGAAAGAATTCTTGCAATCATTTAAGGTATGGGGTTTTTTTTTACTAGTTGAGGTGCTTCTCCTCAGTAGGAGCTTTTCATACAAAATTTAATGACTTTGAACTTTCTGAACACTGACAATTCAGAAAAGAGGCACAGGAAGGCAGTAATCAACACTGTTTGGGGCACAGTGCACAACAGAAGGCATGATACAGCCTCATTTGAAGTCATGTTAATCTGTCAGCTGCTCTCTGAAATGATCTCTTAACCGACAGCACAAAAATCACATTGATTGCTGCAGAAATTCGGATTTCTTTATCAGGGAAACCATAGATTTTGCTACTGAAACACGTATATAGCTGGTGATGTCCACCTAGCTGACTAGAAATTAAGGTCACGGCTCCCAGGATTAGATAAAGTCTTGTCTCTACCACCTTCCTGACTAAAATCCAAGAGAGTAGGTTTCTGTTTCAAATTTTAAAAGCAATTTTTTTTTTTCTTCTGAATATTCATTTAACAACCAAAGAAATGGTCCATCCATTTGAAGTTTTCTTAAAGGGGAATCTTGCAGCTCTATCACATTTACTTGTCATACTCTATTTTGTGTTGAGTGCTCTATAATAATAAAATCCTACTACCTGGTCTGTTTTACATGGGCAGGCCCTGCTGCAGTAAACTAGATCATGAGGACAGAAGGTGCATTTTGCAGCAGCCAGCAGGATGGGATGGAGACCTCAGACACTAGACCTTAATAATCAACAGAAAACTTCTGGATCAACACTTGGTTGCTGCTCTGGTTTCAAATGGTGATGCTCCCCACAATGAAACCCAATGGTAGGGATGAGATGAAGGAGGAATTTTCTCTTTTAGCTGAGTAGATCATTATTACTTTTTTTTAAGTATATGAGTGATTTTGGTCTGGAAACATAATTTTTTGATGAGATGCCATTCAGTCCAGGTGTTTTTCCCAAGTTAATATTAAATATAGCTCTGGAAAATTCAGCAGATGTTTCAATTTTTTTCTAGATCCAAACTTTTATTTTTTATTTTTTGCTACTACTCTGTCTTTATTTAAGTAGTTGACTCTAATTGATTCTTTAATGCACTAATTCATAATGTGTTTTGAATCTCCTGTTAATTTACTTGCAACGTTGCTATTATTTCCTGTGATTTAACACATCCTGTTTTAGAACATCCATCAAAATTGATGGAAAATTTTTTTCATGGCATTTGGATCACATCCTGACTGTAATTTCAATGCCATCTCTCTAAAGTTCCAAAGTAAGGGGATTTCCAGTTTTATTCTTCAAACATATAACCCTGAAAATGAACTTTTGAAAATCCTTCCCTGCCTTGTCAAAGGCCAATCACTTCTACTCCTTCTAGCAATATTATTTTCTCTACATAATTTCTAATGGGGAAGAGACAACGAAAAAATATCTCTGATTTTTTTCTGATTTTTTCAAGAACACCCTGTTATTTTGAAAAGAAGTCTTAATATAAGAGATTCTCACTAAATTCAGGCGGTGTGACTGTATTTACTCAAAGAATATTCACCATCCCCTTATTTTTTAACATATTTTTGACGGCCTGTGGGCTTCTTGCAGGAACTCTCTCCATTCAATGGTAATTCTGAAGCTGTCTCCCTGGCAATAAAGCCCAGAGATAACTCCCATGGAAACGCCCCAGTGGAGCTGCCCCTATGCAGTGCAATAACCTCACTGCAGATCAGTATCTACATCAGACTGCTGCTTCATGAACATTTTTTTAGGTCTCATTTAACCTGCTTAAGGTTAATGCTTATTTCATCATCTCCTTCCATTTTTCTCTACTGGTAAATTATTTTGGGGCAAAATGGAGCATTCTTTAAATATACTTCCATATGGCACGCAAATCCTGGGCTATTACTACTCATTTCTACTATTTCAGTTTTAGACAAACTTCTCTCACACCCACACTCACCATTTCTCCTCTTCTTCCAAAATCCATCTTTTCTCTCTTTTTTTTTTTTCTTTGAATGAGCATGCTGTATTTAACTTTCCTCTCATTTCTCTTTTTCTCAAGCCTTCTTTTGTTCTAGCTATGTCACCAAGTATTTTCGCAGACAGACTTTACGTCTGAAACTTTCAAATATGTGCTAACCATTTCACAGCCTCATGAGAAAGCTTCCCTTTTCTGTGCGTGTTCCCCACGTAAATGTATATACATTGCCTTTGTTGCAAAAGATGCTTTCGCATTACCGTGTCCTTCCAAAACCTTATTCCTCAACATCATCACAGCTGGTTCCTCATTAGTACTTTAGTTTACCACATTTGAGACTCCTGAATACCAACAACCCAAAGACACACCACTGTAAGGGGAAGCTGCCTGGACAAGTTCTTAAGGCTTATGCAGATGCACTGAGGTGAAAGCCCTCAAGCAATTAGCTGAGTCCAAGTGCAGCCTGGAATGTGGTGAAACACAGCTAGGACTGGAGAAAAGCCAGCTAAGAGAGAGGAGCTCATCTTGATCAGTTGCTTCAGTTTACAAAAAGAATAGCTGGATCACAAACACTTAAATGCCTGAAAATCATTCATCAACAGCTACAGCTCAGAACCGTGCAACAGCATGGAGCCAGATTTCAGAGCTGCAAAGGGCAACTCAGTTCAGAACCTGAGCACAATGGAAGTCCCACAGAATGGGCTTCTCCTCTTGACCTCATGTTCCTAAGAAGTCTTACTCAAGAGACACCTGCATGAGTGTCTCTCAGCCAACTCTTATGGACTCTCAGCCAATACACCTTAAAGCAGGTAGAAGAATTAGTATACTACGTCTTACATCTCACTTACATATGTATGTAGGTTGCTCCAAAAGTAATTTCTCCAATTTATTTCCACGGAAACTACAACAGATATAGGAAGCACAATAACACTTTTTGATAGAGCAAACTCTCACCTACAAAAGAGTTTTTCAACATAGTCACCACCATTAGCTATGCATCTTCACCAGAGCCTGCGTGCTGCACTCGTCAAAAACCTGCACCTGCAAAGGTGACCCACTGTAGCTGTCACCACTGCTGAAATGCACCACCCCCATCTCACTGTGCTCATGTCTTCTGTTTGGTCTCCATAAACATTCAGCAGGCATTGATGAGTGTCCATGGGTGCAATTTTTTCCAGATGGAGGAGTTCAGTGACATATATTTGCTTCATACACACTGCCACGTCAGCCATTTTGTCAGACTGCCCCTCTGCTGTTGTCTGTCACACAGCAACAAACTGTAATGGAATACTGGCAGCAAGGTTCAACCTCTCCTACCATACCACCACCATCTGCCTTTGACATGGTGGTTCAACCTAATAAAATACCAGGCATTACTTTCAGAGAAGCCCGTTGCATATATGCACACACACATACATTATGTGTTTGTTTATGGATCTGCATATACAGGATAGAAATGAACGTTTAAATATTTTGCATTTTCGCATTTTTGGAGGCTTCACCCATGACCCCAAAAGGCTTTTTTTTCTACTTCTTAAGTGGTTTACACAAGTGTTTATTCATAAGATGGCAATGTAATACATATTTTCCCTGAAGCACTAGAAAAAGAGCTGACTGCTGCTCCCTGGGTATCAGAATTGGTTAGTTATATCTATTGCAATATCTACCCTGGAACCACAAAGATATCACAACAGGTATGAGATGGAATAAATCTTTAGCCTTAGCTCCCACAGAAAGCTCACATCAAGAAAAATCTGGACAGCAAAGACACGAAGAGTAAATCTCATCTTCTGCATTCCCACATGAATGCAGAAGGCTAAAACTAAGTAGAAGAAAATAACATTTGGGCAAAGGCAAGATGAGAGGAATGTTCTTCTACAAACACGATGCTTGGAAACACAAGTCGTAACTACATAAAGATGAAAGAATTTAATCCACTAAATGTGGACTTTAACGGTCAGTATAATTGCTTCCCAACATCATTCAAATGCACATATTCATGTGCTTAGGGAGGATTTTTTATATAATTTCAGGACCATCTCACTTCCTGATACCTGTCTTGTAGTAGACTTGAAAGTATGGAAAATGTAGAAGGCCAACCAACCAAGCCAAGCCAGTAGAACAGGACTGGGCCAGCTTTCTGGTTTGCAGACAAACCCAACCAAACTGGTTAACAAGGAATAAGTCCATAGTTTCCTTATTTCTTACTTCCCAATAAGTTCTGAATTTTTTCAACATTTAGATTTTAGAGGCCTTTTCAGTTACAGAGAAGGAGAAGGGGAATGTTTTGAGGGTCTGTTTTTTTTCATAAGCTTCCTCCCAGTCTAGTGATAAGCCTCATGTGGAAAGCACGTTCCCTCTTTGGTTGCAATCAGCACTAGCCCCTCAGAGAGGAGAAAAGATCAGGAGCCAGGTTATCAAAAAGCCCATTCTTGACAGTGATGGTCAAGCTACGTGCCCACAGTTGTCCAGCAGATGCAGATGACACAACTGACAGTGCTGCACATGAATCTCCTAGAAAAATTTCCTTCTCTGCATCTCTATCTGCAACCAGATTGCAATGAATGCAGCTATTATGCATTTTAACTACCAGCCATATGCCTGGTCCTGTTCCCAATAAACCCAAAGGGAACAGTGTTATTGACTTAAGTGGGAGCAGAGGCAGGCCCTCTGCCACTCTGCAGTCTAGCAACATTACAGCTTGCTAACACTCAGCCAAGAGCACTGTACGTGAAGTCAGTGAGTTTGCTCATGAGAGCACTTCCTTTGACACGTATATGTTTTCTGGGCTAAGTAAGAGAGTTGCTTCAGCCCAAGTCTTCTATTTGCAGCAGAGGTCTCTATGATACTCTCCATGTAGAAGAGGGATTTTATAAAGCAACTTCCCCAGCAGTGTTTTGCCAGGAGGGATTCAGGACATGAGAGCACGGAGGCCATCCATGAGCCACACAGCCACACCTGGCCAGCTAACACTGCACAGCTCAGCAGAAATGTTTCAAACAAACAACATATTCCTAAAATGAATTGCATTGGAACAAAGCTTTCTCAAGAAGCTTGTGCTTCTGCAAGCCACATATTTTCCTTGGCGCTCCTCCAGGCTTAAAAGCAGATGTAAATGTTACAAAGGCTCAGATACAGCAACTTCTTCTCCCCTGATCGCCAAGGAAAACTTGCAGAAAATAACCCACGAAACCTTTACCATTTGAAACAGCAATGCCAACAGCCATTACGATTGAAATAGGAGAATGAAACAGACATGGAAGTGGGGGGCAGTTTTTTCCCCAGTTAATTGCACTGTGACTACCAAGTGTGAAGCTGGCATTCAGTTCAACAGAGGCAGTGTAATGCTTCATGATCTGTACACTAAATGATATGAAACACTTGATGTGAAGGCGTGCATGCAGATGACATCAAACAGAGGCTGGCTGAACTTTGTGCACTAAAAATCCTCTGGGGTATCAAAACAATGCAAAGCATGGC
The DNA here is from genome assembly GCF_987193195.1 of Phasianus colchicus. NCBI lineage: Eukaryota > Metazoa > Chordata > Aves > Galliformes > Phasianidae > Phasianus > Phasianus colchicus. The sequence goes on from NC_143438.1 coordinate 4,072,235, forward strand.
CTACTGGTTTTTACAGCTTTCCCATCACTTTACCACTCCCCTGGTCCCAACTTCTGTGCCTCCTTAAGTGTCTACGATCACCGAATGAAGGTGGAGGCACTCAGGACTTCCCTGAAGAAGCTAGATCTTTCTTGAAAGCCCAAGAATCAAGGGCCTCCCTGGCTATGTAAGCGCTGGTGATAGAAGAAAAAGTTCATTGGTAGATTGCACAGGTACTGCAATTAGAGGCAGTCAGATCTGTTCTGAGAGCACCCATGCACACGGGACTGGAGGGACTCAGGATGTGACACCTAGTCTGATCACCTACTCCTCTGGGGGCTTCCTTTTGGCGAGCCTCTTGGGAGACTCAATTCACTTCAACTCGCTGAGAGCAGCGAAACTTCCTCCTTAGTCCAGGAGTGTGGTTTTGTGTAACAGGACTCCCCTCAAATTCAGACTTGCAAGTCCACCGGAGATCTGACACTAACAAATTACTTCAGTCCTCCCTTACTCATCACGCACAACCGAAGTCCCGAATGTTAACAACTCAGCATGTTTTATCACAGTAGCATGTACACTTTCAATCATCATTAGAAGTGAGGAGGGTCTCGGGGCAGGCACCAGGCCAGATTAAATAAAACTTTCCATGAGGACAGCTATTTGTTTTTTTCCCAGAACTGCTACTCTAGGCCAAGAAGGAGGGAGGGAAAAGCTCACACAAGCCAGACTGAAGTGTAGACAGTGTTACTGGACTTTGCAGACTACCTGCATGTTGCTCTAATGACATCTGGACTACTGAAAATCACAGAGTGCACTCAGGAGTTTTCAAAAGCATAATTGTGGCAGCAGCAGACTAAACTTAATGCCTTAAGAGCCAATCACTTTAATCACGACGCTGAGATGTATGAAAAAGGATACATTTCAGCAAAAGAATAATTCTGTCTGCTATAGTTCCTGTTCAAATAAACTATATCACCAAAGCACGTGCATTTGAAGAATACAGAGGAATAATAAGAAAAAAAAGAACATATGGTCTAGAGGCAAAAAAAAAAAAATCATATATACAGTATAGGAGATATATGGACTTGTCAGACATCTAACAGTTCAACACTCTGTAAGCAATTCATGGGAATGACATTAGCAATAGCTCATATTACGTCCAGGAGTTACAGCTTTTACTGCAAAAGTTATTTTTAAAAGAGTCATGTTTAAAATGAAATGACTGGCAGGGCTGCAGCTTTCAGTAACACTTTACCTGTGGTTTTGCCACTTTTACATACTTATTGGGGGCTTAATGCTCCCAATTTACCTTTTCAGAGTAAAATAAAAGTTGCAATGAGCGCATTCATTGGCACGGCGCTATAAAACTCACAGCTGTGCAAAGACAATCACAAGAACAAAAGCCTCCTTGTTTTAAAAAGGATGATGATATGGTTTTGATACTTTCTGTTAGCCGTGTATATAAACATCAGATATCTTCGTTTATGGTTTATGTACGTTCATCTATCTACATAAAGATTTATAGTTCAGATCAAGTGAAGATCAGGATAGCGACTTTTATGAATGTGTCTGTGTGGAGTGGAGGAGGCTGACTTAATACACAAAACTTCAGACAAGCGATCTGTCTTTCAGATATTGTTATTCCAGCTCTGGCATTTCCATGGGACCTGGGGCATTCTGGAAAAGAGTTTTTTAACCTGAGGGTGAAATTCTGGCCCCATTACAGTCAGCGGTAGCTTGCTGCTGCCTACAAATGGCTGGGACTCCATCACAAAATTGGGTAGAAGTTGAAGAAGCCAAGGCCTTCTTCAGCTTCTTAACTCAACCTTTATTAAAGAATCCTCCAGGTTGCTGTTTCACTTTTCATTAAAAATTGCTTTTGTAAAGTTTTATGCATTCATATAGCAAGATCAGATCAAAGCACGTACCTCGATATCTGCTGAGAACATAAATAATCCACCTTTTTCCTGTTGGTACCAATGTGTTTCCCACTAGCTTTTTAGAAATAGCTTCATTTTCATCTGTAATGAAAACTAATTTCTTTGATGTTTCTAAATGGCAGGAAATAATTTCACAGTTGAGTATCATTCTGCTGCAGGTAAAAATGCCATAGCTTTTGGGAGTGCCAGTTACAACCCAAAAAATGTTTCTTGGCATTAACATACCTAATTGAACTCTCCATCCTGGTGAAATAAAAAGATTTGGAGATTCTGTGTTACACCCAGACTACACTAGATCCAGGAAAGGGAAATGGGGATAAGGTAGATGATCTCAAGTCACCTTTAGCATCCCCTGTTGTGAGCCTGGCTGGTCCCCAAGCTGCCTGAACATCCTGAAAGCTGTGTGAACACAGCTCCACCACTTTTGGCTTGGAATTTCTTCTACCACTAAGAAAAGTATTCAAAATTTGGAAAAATTATTTGAGTTCCCCCAGACAACAGAAAAAAAGTAGGATTATTTCAAAAACAGACTGTCACAGATTTTGACCCAGGTCCCTGTTAGAGGGCTAATGAGGAGCTACTCAAAAGTGAGATATAAATTAAGGTAAATTTTCACATCCCCTTGAGGTAACGATTGGTTCAGGGAGTAGGGAGAGTTCTCATCAGCTCACACTTTCCCCAAACTGGCTGTCTCATTTGGCAATGTCAATTCTGCTTTATCCTTTCAAAGTCTGTACAGCACTTTGGACTCATTGATCCCCCCCCAAAATGTTTACTCTTAAAAGCAGTTATCCACATGTATCTGTACTGAAGATGTCCTACAGGAAGACAAATCAGACTGCCTGTCTGCCTAAGGATTTTCCATGGGCTCTACCACCCTACACACCCAGCACTGCTCCCGGGTTAGATCTGTAAGGGGAAAATCATGTCATCTTTGCTGTCTAGAGCAAGGACAACATAGGAACATGGAGACAGTGTTAGCACTGGATGGTCTGCCAGGGTGCTGCAGTGTGCTGCAGGCTGCTGCAAGAACTCCTGGCAAGGAGGACAGGAGACACCATGTCTTCTATTGCAAAGAACCAGCAGAGGAACAGCACGAGGCATAAATGTCACATTTCAGCTCCTTCATCAGGCCATGCTTTTAAACAGCACATCAAATCTTGCTGTGAAAGCAGCAGCAGGAGTCAGCCATAATCTTTGTTTGGAGGTTGAACTCATAATTATTTGAAATGAGTGCTTGTATACAAGCCAGATAGTTTTCAATATCAAGAGCGTAGCCATAATATATCAGGTATCACTTTATGGGGTGAGTTTGAAATATGTTATACATTTTGAATCATATATGCACATATTGAAACGGACAGCGCATTTAATGAGTAACCCAGGTGGCTACTGTAGATTTTGATTTAAAACAAGATTGCCAAGACCAAAGCTTACTTGCCAAAATGGAAATCTCTTTGGGTGCTCCCTTTATATCAGTTCAGCTGCCCACCATTACAGAAGCAGAGAAGTGTTATGTACAGGATATATATTATATATACTCACTGACTGTTTTTTTCCATCTTTACACTCCAGTATAGATGGTCTATATTTGGAGTTACTCCAGACCACAAAGAATGAGCATTGCTTTGATCCCATAAACTGAAACCAAAAAATTTCTGTTTATACCTGTTCCAAAATTGCTACATATATATTACTTACATAAATTCAACCTCTCCAGATTTATTTTTTTTTTTTCTAGGAAAACAAGCAACCAAAACTTTACCAAATATCATCTGGCATAGCCAGTTAGATATTTCATTTGTCCAGTAGTCCCATAAGTATGTCAGATGTCTGTATCTCACACTTGTCATAAGTACTTCCAAGTAAAACTGGAGGTATTAAGTAGTTACAAGACACTACGAATATTTATTTATTTATGGAATTAAGCTTTGTGAATTTAATTTTTAGTGTCACCTCAACACTGCATTACTTTTAATCTACCTTAAGGATGATGGAAAGAGTTGATATAGTTAGAGTAATATGGAAGGGAAGCAGTGAAGTTTATCTGACATCTCTCTAGCTCTCATATTGACGCCAGGTACAAATATTTAGAAAAATTAAAAGTAATTTAAATTATGCTATATAATTTAAAGATGGATACAACTGAACAATAAACAATGGTGATACATTAAAAGAAAAAATCAGGCACATGTAAAATCCATTCTTCCCCTGGACAGTGCCTTATTCCACAATTAGTACCAGAGGTCTGAATGAGACAGCCCCAGGCACAAGAGCACTGCACACATGGGGTACATATCTCACTGAGCATCACCTACTGGGACACCAACTGCAATCACATAAGTTTCTAGGCAGTCCCCACAGTGGCCAAACTGTCCTTTGAGACTGTGTCAGGAAGGCAAGACATCAGCCTTTCATTAGTAGGGGGTGAGCATGATATGGGGATTTTTTTGCTGAGACAGGATGAGCTGATTAGACATTTGCTGGGGAAGATAAAATGACATCAGATGTGGCTGCAAGTCTTGCACACTCTAGACTATGGGTGGGCTGTCTGCCACCCAGTGTGGCCCTACTGCAAAAGGCTTCCTGATGGGCTGGACCCACCAAATGCAGTTCAATGAGCTGATCCAATGGAAAACTGTGTAGATTTTGTTATTCTTGTAGAGATAATTTCCTATTAGCCTGTTTGCTGCTACATAATTAATTAATATTACTCAAAGGAAGAAGCAAGAGCATGTGGCCTAGATGGACTGATGCAACCCTTTCCATGGAGAGCCTATAAGTTAATCAGATTAATTGTAATGTGAAAACATTATCTGCACAGGTTGTTCTTAGGTTGCCTCCACGAATGCATAGATGTAAACTGGCTTTGAGCCTGACATACAGCTTTGTGCTTCTGTGCTGTGTCTGAGGTGTGTCAGTGTCCTGGCCAGCACATATCCCACAGGATGTGGTTCCAACCTCCAGCTCCTCTGCTGCACAGTTCCTTTCTCAGACCCAACACAGAGATGAACAAGAAGACAGTAGTACTCTTTTCCTGACATCATCAAAGGCAAGGCACAGAGTGGATGGCCTTTTCTTTAGGCAGTGAGATAGGGCACGGATGGGTAACAGTAAGCTCACGTGGACAAGGCTGCATTAGTCTGTGACAGACCTAAACATCAGTGTAGTCACAGAACGGGTAGCTCCTCTAGTTACCATTTCTGATTACCCATAGAGCGAACTGCTATTGCTTAATTTTCTGAAATGACATACGTTATTTTTCTTCTATTATATATCATTGCCCTGTTACATCTACATATTATTTTTTGGCTTATAGTTCTTGTGGTCAGCCATGGAATGAATGATTTTGATAGCCTGATGGATGCCAAAGGGAAATATGTCTGAATTTGGTGAGCTGAATAGATCCTCAAAGTCAACTTTAAGTATCAGTGCAGATGTACATGGTGGTTTCTGCAATTACTTCTGTCTGTCTGTCAGATGACTGGTATGCATGTGTGTCCAGAAGAGAGAACGGAACAGAAATGGGTAAGGACTAAGCCATTTCTGCTTTGTCAGAGAGAATGAACGTTGCTAAATAAATTAAGGAACGTTTGGATGTAGTGTTGAGGGACATGGTTTAGCAAGAACCATTGGTAGTGGGTGAATGGTTGGACTGGTTGATCCTGTGGGTCTTTTCCAACCTTAGTGATTCTATGATTCTATGATTAAAACTTCTGTTCCAGATCACACTGCAACAAAGCTCCTGTGATCCTTCAGGAGAGACCTGAAGTAGATATGGTTGATAAGCTCTACTCTTCATATCTCAGCTGCAGTCCAGTTCCTCCAGCAGAGATGAGACAAAGGTGGGCTTGGTAATGCTGTGACAGAAGTGCTTGCTGGATTTTGGAGAAGTATGGCAGAAAGACTATCCATTCTTTGTACTTTTCTAGAAAGACAGCTATAGACTAGCTTTATAGTGGTGAAAAATGTACAGTATATGAAGATAACACTGTCTCAAATAATGTGTTGTGCAAAACTTTAGTAAACTGAACTCCTAATTAGGGGAATTCCTCAGACCTGTCTATCATGTAATCAATAACAACTTCTGTTGCTAAAATGATTTTCCCAGAGTTGAAAATCAAAAGACTGCTCCTAAACATTCATTTATAATCCTAATTCAGGTAGTATCATGCTGTCTAAAATAAAAATTGGTTTGTTTTTTTGGCAATGAACTGTCTTTAAATTCTCCCTGAAAGACAGTTGCATTCACAGGTTCCTTGGCACTAATTGGTTTCAATGCAGCCATTTCAAAGGCATTTCTTTTTCAAATAGCATGGCATGGTATGTTACATAAAGTTATATGGCTATTGGAAGGGAACTCACGTACTGCATTAAGGTGAGGGTTCAGAATACTTCTGGGATACTTAGCAGCATGTGCTAAATCACAGTTCAGTGAGGTCACATAATCAAATTCCAGATTACCCCTTTTATTATGCTCAGCTAATAAATCTTCGGAAGCTGGAGTCTGACAAGTTCATCGCAGCATTTTAATATTTCAGTGGTGCATGTAGAATATATATGCATAGAAAATCTTACCAAAAAAAAAAAGAAAAAAGCAGGAGCAAGTCCTCAGTAAGAATAAGAATGGAAGAAAAAGAAGTAATATCAGATGCCACCAGACTGAAAAGTTACGCTGAAAGATGTGTCACTATTTTTAATTTAAATTTTCACAACTGAAGGAGAGCAGTTTATCATTTAGTTCCAGTGCGAAGATTTGTGTATCAGAAATTTTACTTCATTATGGACAGAACAATGTTAAATATGTTTTCACTGCAGTTTCATGAGTCACTGACATAGGCATAAGCCAAGACCATACAGTTAAGATTATTGCAGTGTAGCTGTTGGTCATGCAGCCAGCTCTAACTGATAGCATTAAAGGCTTAGATAATATGGTTTCATTATTGCAAGTGAAACTGAGAACCTTCTTCCATATAGAAACAAACCGAGCAAAACTCAGCATAATTCCACCAGGCTGTTAATTATACTTTTCTTTTCCACCCGAATTCAAAAGGAGGAGGAAGTTAAGGGAACTCACTGATAGAGCAACATGGTTGAACGCAAACCTCTACGCTGTGGAAGACTTACCATCATCCAGGTACATCTGGTCCAATTCCTCAGGTTCTCGCTTGATCGTTACAGGAATAGGGGCCAAATTATGATTACTTTCCTCATGCAACTCTGGCAATGACAGTGGTTGGGTTGTTGGAGACTCATTTCTGTGAACCTTCGGCAGTTGCTGCTGCTGTTGACCCATTATGGATGAGTGAGTTGGACTGCAGGACTGCAAATAGGTTGGCTCTTGGGTAACAGATGGAACTGGAGAAGAGGGACTGTTGGGATAGAGTGTTTGTTGATAACCAAGGGGACAGCTACTGCTCAGATGTTGACTCACCTGCGGCTGCAGCATGATGTGAGATGATTGCTCGGGGGAGCTTGGGTGCACAACTATAGACCTTGGCACTTCCTGTATGGTGGGGACACCTCCAGCGGGCTGCTGAAGTCCGAGGTGACTGTGGCCTGGGTTGGGGATGCACTTGTAAGGAGAGGATGAAAGGTCGTGCAGCTTGGGGCTTGCGTTGGGAGAGGGTGACATCACCGTGTTCCTCTGCTGACAGGAGGCGAAGCCAGCCATGAGGCACGAACCAGGATCAGGGGGCATCATGATCTGCTGGTTGTAGTACGGTTTAGAGAGAGGGCTTAAGCCTTGGTTCATTGGTCCACAGGTTTGAGCAGGCTCATAGTCATCTGTGGGTTCTGTTTTTATAATTGGAACTGTTAAAAGAAAAAAGTTTTAAATAAACATGAGCTGCATATTGGTATGATCAAGTTGGCTTGTGGCTAGGATACCCTTTGCAAAACAAACAACGTCTTGAATAAGACTCTGTGTGTCTTTTGCCTAGTTCTCCCACCCTATAAAAAAAAATGAATGAGTCATCAGCACAAGAAAGTCACAGCTGGTTCTAATATTGAAAAGGACTATTTTCTTTGGACTCTCCTCCAGCACTAATGTGCTATAAAAATCTATTTGCAAATAGCTGTGCTTCAGTGGAAGCTTTGGACCCAAGGGCTCCATGTATTTGTAGTAATCAAAGCAAGAATTTTAACTTGGACATACTACTGCATTTCTACGGCTACTGATGGCCCATTTGATAAATGTCTGCCCATTTGGTAAACTGGTGCATAATAAGGTAGAAATGGAGCTTCAGAGTTTAGCAAAAGCAAAACTGCAAAGATAAAAGACAAAGTACCACATACAGTAAATTTTCAATTATATAGATATTTTTGAAAGAGTAGAATTTGATTTGTTTAGTTTTTACAATCTTGCTAAACAACAAATGAGTGTAAAATTCTCAAGAAGTCACATCCAACTTTTTGTGATTCTAAGTTGGATCCAAGTCCCTAATGCCAGCTCCTAAAAGGTGTTAATTCAGTCTCTGGATACCAAGAAATACTGATTCCTGTTCTACGTCTCTGCTTGCTCTATCTGCTGTCTCAAAAGAGGTCCTAATTGAGCTGTTAAACCATGTCTTGAAATGGCACCAGCTCATGGACAGAATGACTCAGTGACTATCAATCCAGTCATGAAAAATACAGAGCTGCTTTCTCAAGTCAGAGGAAAGATCTTCCTTAAATCAGTGTGCCTTTTTCACATCAGCTATCTGTCTCAAATCAGAGAGGTGCATTTCCTGCTACATGACACGTGCAGTTCATAGGTAAAAGATGCCTACTTTCTCTGTCAGGAAAATTATAAACAATAGGGCCAAGTCAGTATGTAGATGCATTTCTTCTTGTCAGATGAAACTATAAGGCATACAACAGCTGACTTTGGATGCCTCGTGGCATTTAATCTTCTTTCTCAAAAGAGATCCACGGGACAGCCATAGCTTAGATGGACTGTTGGAAATGTATGGTGACACCAGAGAATGCCTGTTAGAATACTAGGATAACAAACCCGTTGTGGCACAGAGTTATTAATGAAACATGTCTGTACAGCTCAGCTTAGAGCAGATGCTTGTCATGAGTGTTTCTGTGTCTTTACATGCATGTTTTTTACCAACATCCTTGTCTGTAGGTCACTCTGAAAGTAATGCCTCCTATTTATTTCCATGGAAACTACAACAGGTACAAAAAGCACAATAACAATATTTGATAGAGCAAATTCTCAGCTACAAAATGCTTTTTAAAGGTAGTCATCACCATTAGCTGTGCATTTTCACTAGTCATAACAAGATCCTGTGTGCTGTGCTCATAAAAATCTGCACCAGCAGAGGTGACCCACTGTTGCTGTCACCACTGCTGAAATGCATCATCCCCCACTCACTGTGTTTGCATCTATTGTTTGATCTCTATAAACATATGGCAAGTGTTGATGAACACCAAAGGGTGCAATTTTTTCCTCATGGAGGAATTCAGTGACACACCTTTGCTTCATGTGCACTTCCAGGTCAAATGCCATTCTGTCAGACTGACCCTCTGCTGCCATCTGTCACACGGCAACAAAATGCAATGGAATATTGTCAGGAAGGTTCACCCTCTGCTGCCATACCACCAACATCCACCTCTGACCCAACCTAATAAAATAGGAGGCATTATTTTCAGAGCCGCCCTTATATTCTCCAATCACTTGTTTCTATATTCGTGCATCAGTCTTTTCAACCCATCAAAACGCACGTGTGAGCATTTGTACCTAAAAAAATCTTTTCTAACGCTCACAAATTTTGCTGCTAGTGGATGCAGTTCACTACCTTTGTTTTACAGCCCCCCAGGCTCTTGTTAACTTTTGTCCTTTTATGTTCTTTTATATATAGATGCTTGCAACACTTGTTTCAAGATTTCCATCACCCCTAGTAAAAACATGCCTATATATGTATCAAATGCAAACGTGCCACTCAGGATGAATGTACTAAGGATAATGGACTGTCACTGGATTCCTCACAATCTTATTTTCATCTGCTTGCGTGCTGTACACTGGCTAGCACCACTACTAATACACTTGGTTACAGAGAAGCAGAATCCAGGTTTGGAGACAGCTTTATAAAACCAGTATCACACCCTTTATGAAAATGCAAGACCAAAGAAACGCACCTAGATAAATATAGCAGCACAGATATTGTAAGAAAATACCTTTAACAAGTTCCTGAGCTAGCAAATATTCTCATATGTTTTATATTAGGTTCACTGTACTAGCACTAACCACAGCACAGCTGGAAATATGATGGTTGTTGAACACTGAATTTTCCCAATATATCACTGTTATAGAAACACCTGTGCTAAATAATTCCGAGCTCAACCACTGGCAATTCAACTGCAATAAACCCTGGTGCTGTCTGACTTGTTATAACCCGGGGAAGGATTATAGCCCTGGTGGCACACAGGGCCGGAGGGAGGAGGCTTTATGGTTCCTGATCTCAGGTTGGTTTTCGTTGTAGCCCTTCACAGCACATCTTTGCTACTTGGCTCACCAGACACTTTTTGTCACTGCACTTTTGATATTTTTTCTATATAAAACCATGGAGTCAAATGAATGACTGTGAACATCAAAAATCTGTACGTTACGTTTTCTTATCTCACTACTCTGAATACAGCTGCCACAAGCAATAGTCCACAACTGCTCAGTCCTGCTCTGCACTAGGCAATGGAATTATGTGCAACAGGGGTTATTCCATTAGTCCCCAAACTCTTGAAGGTGGTGACAGTAACCAAAAGTAAGTTCTGTAAACTCAGGCGCAAAACAGAGACTGGCATTAATTACAGGCACCAGCCACAGCAAGTCACAATAGCTGGATCTCTGACAGTAATTTGGTAGGGGGAATGAAGGGGGACACTTCATCTGACATCTGTTTACCTTGTCCTCTTGTATTGCTCTGAACTGATAATCTTGAACTCAGTTATTTCACGTACCTTGAAGCAAGTGTCTGGAAACAAACAGATACTGCCTGCACCTGTGCTTAGAGCAGTCTGAGCTACCTCAAACTGTCTCCATTACCTTTTTTTGTGTTTTTCAAGATAGGTTTCTTTTGCTAGGCTAAGTACTGCACTGAAAAACAACAGCAACAAAAGTATTCATTCTGAAATAGCAAATGGGTTTGTATCTGGCTTTTCATTGCTTTGAAGTTTGTGTAGACACTTAACACTGAAGAGTGAGTGTAGGGATCATATCAACTTGAGACAGCAGAACTTCAATATGCTTCACAAGAGTGTGAACGTCTTTATGAGGTACCAGTTAGCAAAAGAAGGCTCTGCAGGACATTTTTTTTCCCTTTAGAAACCATTACTAATGACACAGCTGATCTGGAATCAACCATTCAAAGCTGAGTATGGCAGCAGAAATGTAAGATCCTAACACCTTCCCATCTGAGCAGACTTTAGCTACTGTATTTCACATGCATAACTATTCCTTAACTTACAGGCAACAGAAATGCCACTGTTCCCTGCCTCGCTCCCTTTGTGGAGGCTGAGAACCTTAGCTGGGGTGAACAGTTGGAGCAGCTGTGGATACAGTCCTTACAAGTCCACCTGAGCTATCACAGCATCTTCCTCTACGTGGAATTGGACGGATTCCTTCCAAGCAGGCAGGAACAATTACAGCCATTACTGGCTTAGCATTACCACTTTCCTACTGACTCATGTTTGAATGACTGCACACCTTTACAGATCTGAGCTAGAAGCGTTTTCATTCTCAAACACATCCCTTTGGAAGCGCAGTACACTGAGTGCCATGAGGCACATGTCACTCACATCTGCACTGTCACTCACCTGCAGAAGTGCTGCACTTCACGCAGGGAGATGTGATGTGATACGCAGAGCACCATTCATTTTCTCAGAATTAATATTTAACAGAGAACAGTAGCAACTGACTAACATACAGCTCAAAGACTTCAAATTAGTCATCATCTTTAATGACTTGGTAAGAATGCCAGCTCAAAGAGCCGCTGCACACAGCAGGCCTGGGCTGGCACTTAACTGAAGAGCCCCACAGCTGTTCAGACTCTGCAAGCACTTTTAGAAGAAACTCAACTATTTCTATGATTCAGTAGAGCCATAACAAACGACCATAAGCTTTCTGTCTTAAAGCTACGCTGTGGTGCAGAGATAACACCCAGTTTTGCAGACTCTCAGCTGACTAGAATGAAGAATTGTGACTGAGTTTGCCCGAGATTTGCCAATAATAAATTTCAGCAATGATGTCAGAATTTGTGAAACTGTAAACACAAGGACAATGCACAGTTTCTACATAAACTCATACTCAAAAGAATGCCATTCACTTCAGAGACCCAACTGAAGAATCAGGCCCTTGCTATAAACAGGAAAAATGTCTGTAAACTTGGCTGGTACGGTTAATTTTGAAATGCTTCTTACTTCATAATGCATAAGGTCAGATGACAGATGATTTTAAATTTTCCTCAATTTTGAATATTAAAATAAGACAGAGCTCGAAGTTCTAAATTAGTCTCATAAGCGACTTAATCTGTGCTAATTGGTTTTAAATGGTTCAATAATGCCTTCTTAGGCTCCGGACTTGTGTCATTATGTCATCTAATTTAATATGAAGTTCTAAGAACTGCACGTTGGCAGCAGACCCAGCTATAAATCAAAGCTACCTCCAATTCTTACTCAGAGAGACCAGGGTTATGACATCATACCAGGGCACCGGGCTGAAGACAATGGCCCTCTGTTTGGGTCTGAATGTGAGAAAAATATTTCAGCCAGTTCTACAAGCCCGTGTTTAAATGAAAGGCTTTTCTAGCAGGTAAAATGTTCATATATCAAGCCTTGAAGAAAAATAATAAATCATGGACATTCAGTAAAGGGAGTCAGAAAGTGCTTGAATATAAATTACATATATTTTTGACAATTCTAACAGGCCCATTTGCTTTTACACTTTGGCAGTCCAGATGGGTTTTTAAATTTTTTTGGGGGGTGCTATTAAAATATGCGAACTGAGAAAATATAACCATATAAATTAAACAGATGTTTGTCCCGCTTAACGTTAAACTAACAAATCCTCATTTCCATGTAGTATTATCAATGCAGGCATTTATGGCTCTATACCACATTTGATTTGCCCTCAGTTTGATTGAATGTATCAAACAGAATAGCCACTTTTCAAGCTGCAGACTGTGATTATCTCTAAAGGTAAGGATTTTGGTCAGCATATGAAAATCAGAACATTGCTTTTTTCATCATGCATGTCTTCAAATTCTGGAATAAATATCTCATGATTGCTAAGAATCTGGGACAAGACTTCAAAAGAGCATCAAGGAATTAGACGGTCCAAATCTCCACTATTGAGCTGAGATCTGAACTGCCATTTTTGCCCCCACAAACTTCCTTTGTAAGTCAGTTTTGATGGAGGCAGTATGTCCTCTTGACTAAGAAGCAGCCGTTCCCTCACAAGAAGCTGCTTCAGGTAACACAAATGCTACTGTTCCTCTGCTACTGGCTGACTGAAGGCGTGCATATCTCCATGTGCATCTTAAACGCTCTGGATTTGTGCAAGACAAAATCCTGGCAGTTGTGGCAACGTTGGCATAAGTGGAGAAAGGACCTCGCTCCATGTTCTGACTCTGGGCTGGTGCTGGGGAGAGGCAGTGGGCTGGCTACCTCAGAAACTATAATCTCATTGTTCTGTAGCATCAGAGCAGCAGTAGGCCAGCAGAGCCTGCCAGCCTGTCTGCAGCCCTGGCAATCTCAGTGATGGAGGACTGGACATTCAGGCCCAGAGATCTTCTGGGACAGCCCCTGTGAGGGTCTTTGCAGATACTGTCTGTGAACTGGATGTATTTCCCTAGGCATCAATTCAACCAAAATGTTTTTTAAAGGTCAAGCTAGTATGAGACCTTTGTTTTTTAGTTAATAAAGCCAGTGCATAGTGTGTCAGAAACAAAGGGACCTGTAGGCAGGACGTGTGCATCTGCAGGTTTTTTCTATGTAAGTATCTGAATTCACTCACCCTTCCCTGATCGTATGTTAACAAAGCATCCCACAGACCTTCACTGAGCTACCACACACTGATCACACAAGTGTGGCCTCATTCCCTGCGTGTGGTTGCAGGGATGGAGCTATAAAAGGTCTCATGGGTGAGATCTCCTGGGCATTTTATCTCTGTGCTACTCTGGGAGCATGTTCTGCCTCTCCAGAAGAGCATTGGCCAAGCCACACTACTGCTCTTCCTGCTTGAAATACATGAGCTGGATGTCCTGTCTTACTTTGCCTAGACAAAATGGGGTTTTCAGCGAGGCCAAATTAAAGATTTTAAAAACTTTACCATCAAAAAAGCACAAATATATATCACTATACCTAGCACAGGGAAGTTTATAAAATTATCTGAAGGAAATGTTGTGAGAAATAAGGAAATCTTTTCTTCGTACGTGTAGTTCATTTAATCTTCTACATTATCTGACAGAAAGATGCACAAGTGGCACACGGGGAAGCACTGAGCTCTCACACTGGCTCAGCCTGCCAGTGCCCGCTGTACCACCTGCTGCTACCTTGCCCTACACCAAAATGTGGGTTGCAGAGTGTAGCTGCTCAGCACCAGTGCTGTGCATCCAGCCAGCCCTGCTGCATGCAAGAACCAACCCCGCTGCTGCAGGGCAAGCCAGCTCAGCAGTGAAGAGAGCAGGCAGGCTGGTGAGTGAACCACAGGGCTGTGGGAGCACAGAGGGGTGAGGTGTGAGGTGATGCTGCTCTGGAATGCTTCTCCCATTGTGTTCCCAGCCACACAGCGCTGCTCTCAGTCTCACTGGCCAGCTGTAGGGAGGGAGCATGGCTCTGCAGACTGACAAGCTTTTCTGCTGCTTACTGGGAAAACTGCCTCTAACAGATCTGCCTGTCCTCTTTGGTTTTACGTGTATATGTTTTTATGTGAACAAATGCATATGTATAATTTCGTACAGCAATAGCATCCAGGTAGATGGGAGCCTTGTGCATCGAAGTCTGCCTATAAACTTGGACAGTGCCATTATCTGATTAGAAAGTGCTTTCCTGGTAACTCAATTACGAAATGCTTTTCAACAGCTGTTAAACTATTAGGCTGTTCAATGCATATTTATGAAACAGAAGATTTTACACGGTTGCTTGGTGTATACACTGTAAACCAAAGTGGGAGGGGGGGAAGGTAGGTAGAGGGCAGTTGATTCTTATGTTAGCACAAAAGACAAGTAATGCATTAGATTTCTTTCAAGAGGAAAGGGAAATATTCTTATTCCTTTTCTATTTTTTTTATTAAACCCAAAATGATGAAAAGGAGAAATCAAGTAAAATTATCTTTTCTTCCTCTAAAGAAAATGCAAGACCTGTGAAAGAAGTTACAACTTTACTTGCTACTTCTTTTTTAAAGGCAAAGTACTGCTGTTCTTGAATCTCTTTGGACTCCTTGCCTGTATGAAGCTGCTGCAGTTGAAATACTATGGCCTGACCTGTTGGGATGCTGCTTTAAAACCAGGATTTTAATACAGCTGCCCGATTGAATTAGATTTCTCTTTTAGATACAAGATGAGATTTCTCAAGATTGTAACTATGGCAAATATTCCTCTCTGATGCAGGGTGAAGATGATTCAGATTAATGAGTGAAAACTAACACCAGAGCTTCTTCCTGCAGTATTCCTGCTGACAGGAGTCTCAGCTCTCCCGTGTTGTGCCCACATGGGCTGCCCTACTGCTGTTCCTCCAGCATGATACTTGGCCCCATGGAACACCTTAAGCTGGAGCTTTTACGTTACACACCTTGTCTGAATATAAGGAGACTTATATGTCATTTCTGCAAGGCACATTAAAATTCACTGGAGCGAAATCTTTTCAGCTTGACAACATGGCATGGCATTACACCACCAGCGCTGGCATTGCTTCTGCTCTCCTGACAAGGAGATGAGGCAGGGAGGGTGGGGGGGCTGTGGGGCACAACAAGGCATTTCAACAACTCCAGTCCCCTAGCAATTGTGTGGGAGGCACTGTGGGGACAGGCTGGCAGGAGGGCATCCTCACTGCCCAAATTCTGGTTAACTGGCTCACAGAACTCACTTTGTATACTATAAATGTTTCTGTGCTTCCAGGCCTCTCCTCAGCTCTCGCAGCATTTAGGGGCCCAGCAGTGAGGGGCCTGAAGGACTTCTGTCCTGCTCAGCGTTTCTCCCCCAGACCATGCTGTGCAGCCTGGTCAGAGGACTGGCTCTTGCCCCATGTGCTGCATTCTTGCTCTCTTGGAGAGTAGTTTGGGCCTGGCTGACCTCAGCCACCTTGGCTCTGGAACGCTCTTTGTTTTCATGCAGTCCCTCCCACAGCTGGCAAAACACATTGTTCCCATGTATTTCACCTACAGCAACAGTGTATCCCCTTTAGGATCAATCACTGGGCTAGATTAATTATGATGATCAGCCACTTGAGGAGAACAAAAATAGCCATCTCTGGTAATCCAGCCCATGTAATTCTAAACCTAATTCTCCCTTACACCAGTTTTACCTTTTGGCTTTTAAGCTAATTGGAAGATCCTAAAGCCTGCTGATGTGTACACGTAAAATCGCTGGGAAGTAAGGGAGGGATCCCTTAAAATACTCCTGCAGAGGGATTTGGCAATCAGAACAATGAATGAGAACGATGGGGAATATTTGAAAAGGGGGGGGGTCCTGCCTGAGGACAACCTTATGTGCTGGAACTTAACTATTCTGAGTGATTGTTTCGGTTGTGACAAAGTCTAATGGTCAGACATACTCAATGGCACCTATATAGAGCGTGTCCACCCCCTGCCATTATCAGGGGCATCACAGCAGGTAGCGCTCCTTCTCGGTCTTCCCCAGAGAGGCAAAATTCATCTCTAATCAAGGATCGAGATGACTGCATCTGCAGGTCAGATGCACCTGGCTGGGCTCTGCCTGGCGGTCAGGACAGACAATCACCCAGACAAAGCATGCGCAGCTCCTAAACGAGCAACTGGAGGAGAAGTATTTGACAGAGTAATGCTGGAGTGAATGAGGGGAACGCAAATGTCTCTCCTCTGCTGCCACCATGGACCTGGCTCTGCTGCTGGAATGAAGTAGCAAGGCTGATGGGCCTGGTGATGATGAATGTAGCTATCCTCTTAAATGGAAACAGGACTCTGACAAAATCTTGCCTGCTTTTTGTTTCTCTGTTAAATGTCAAAAGTAGCAATCAGTCACCTAGCAGCCAAAATGAAATAAACTTAACAGCACATACTGTAAAAATGAGCAACCATGATTCATATTTTCACCTTAAAAAAAAATTAAAAATAAATCCCTCGTGGCCAACCCCCCCCTTCCCTTCCTGCTCTGCGCAGGCTTTGCAGTGATCCAGCTGTTCCCTGGGCTCAACAAAAGGACTTGCAGCAGGTCCAGGGCTTCAGGCCTGACTCTGCTGCACTCGCTTGTCCCGTGCAGATCCAAAGCAGGTCTGCGTGTGATCTGCACCTCCTCACTTCCACGCCTCCTTTCATGCTCCTCACTTTCACCTTCTCGCTTTCATGCTCCAGCCAGTCTGGCTAAAAGGTGCTAGGAAGGGTCTGTGCCTGTGCTGCTCAGGGTTCTCAATGGTGGGCATCCACTCCTCCCCACTGTGCTCTGGAGTTCACTTGGCTCCATGAGACCCACGCCTTGGTCAGCAGCATTGCTCCTTTTCTTCCCACTCCTCTCCTCATGCTTTTTTCTGCCTCACTGCCTAACTGCAGCACAGAAGCATTCCTCCTTGCAGTGGCTGTCACACATCATGCAGCTTGTGATCCTTTCACAACCCAGCCCTGCTTCCCCTTCCTTCCCCAGCCATCCCCTTCTTATGGCATTTTTGTAGACATCGCTAGGTAAATAATTTTGCCAGCTTTGACATGATCGTTGAGCAAATATTCAGAGCTGAGAGGTGTCGGCAAACGATCACTAAAAAGTGTGCTGTCACATTAGAGCAGCAATGCTTTGCATCCTCATTTTATTGTTTTCTGCTAATGTGACCAACATGGTGTTGTCACTTAGAAAGTGAGCTGTGGGCGGAAGAAGTGAGGTTAAACAGAGGCACATCTGCTAAATGTAATCACTAGAAAACTGCTGAATATACTCATCTATAGCACACTCAAGAGATAATTTTAGAGCCGAGGCAGGAAGTTAGTAAGATGCTGACAAAAATGTGCAGTGGGCACCGTTCACCATTTTCAGAAGCACACTAAGAACTTTCTTCGCTTTCCCACTGCTGGGTGGCAAACAATAACAAGGCACATTCAGTCACCACAAGCAGGCTCTTGGCACAGCCCAGCACACATGCATCCAGAGAACCTCTGCTCCTACCAAGCCCCTAGACTAAGCAGCCAGACTTTCATACGTAAGATTCCACCCCAGCTTATGGAGCTGCCGGCACAGAAGTAAAGAAGTTTCAGAAAAGCTAGTTGTAAAAGTGAAGGCTGTGCTCTTGAAAATCTGGCCCTACAGATGGCAAAATACATATCAAAGTAAAAACTGCAAGCAAAGCAACACCATTGTAATAAATACTAGAAGTAGTGGATTGATTTTTTTTAATAATGATTTGAAAATTAAGAAGCCTGACAGAAACAGAAACTGGAAATGCTTTATCATCTACACTTCGCAAAAGCTAATTTTTCATTCCAGTGAACAAAACACATCAACTTTCTTTTTTTTCCCATGTATTAAGTATTTCCTGGACAAACTAGCCTGTATTTGCTTTGTCAAATACCATCACTATCTGTCTGAATAAAATACAAAGGAAACTGTTCTATGTTCATCCTCTTTGTAGTATCCGTATAGTATTTGTCAGATAACAGAATCATAGAAAGCATTAGCATCTATCTGCAAAAAATAAGGTTTTGAATAAGTTTCCTCTGTTTTGATGTACCTACTTAAAAGATATCTGAAAAAAAAAAAAAAAACAACCAAAAACCAACAGAGATTCAACTCTTATCATTCAGTGAATTATTTAAAATCTTCTGCAGTCTTGCATCTGTGCTGGAGAACTCCTTCAGCTTTCTTAGCAGATGAAAGCACAGGATTTTGAACCACAGCATACATATCAGATTGTGTGCTTCTTCATCTTCTGGTTATACTTCAAATGCTACCACTTAAGTCTAGTGATTTCAGAAGAATATTCCTCCTGTTTGAGAGGCATATATATGCCATTAGCACGATCAATTCACATAATAAAAATGATACAGTCATAAACATGAAGGAAAAAACAGCATTTTTCTAGAAGTTCAATAATGGCATTCTGAAATGTTCTGCTGTGCATAGTAGAGTCAACAGAACACAGAGCTACAGCACTGGAGGGATTCTAAGGCAGAATATCCAAGTATCTGTACTTCATGCTTTGTACAGGTTTCTGACTGCAGTGCCTGGTACTCAGCCTTGCTCCTCGTATTCTAATGGGATGAGGCAGTGCAAGACATATTAGTACTTACCACGTGGGCTGTGGGGATTCACCTGTGCCAGAATGGTAAGGAAACAACCTTTATTTCTGTGCCAGGCATGCCTGGGGAGTGCTCTGGAGAACATAAAGCTTGCAGGCTCCAGGACAAAACTGATACGCAATTGCTCTGTGATGCGTGATTGTGAAACACTACTAAAAAAATGAGACTGCAGCCATTTATGTACAATACAGGCACACAGAGGATCGGGGATAGTTCAAATTCAGCAGAACTGGACCCGTAATTCAAAATTTCAATTAAAAGTGGATTACAAGTACTCGGGTTTACAGTCTGTCCCCAACCAAAGACTTAAGCTGGCCCCTTCCCCAGACCTAGTCTCTTACTTTTGAAGCCTCTACTATGTTTTATTTTGCTTTTGAAACTTTTCATTTATGGAACAGTAAGATTTTCATTTATGGAATATTTCTTTTCTCTGAGGCAGGAACTTGTTTTCACCAAGTAAGCTCCTGACCTACAAAACATTTGAGTGCAGTCCTGCCGTATCTCCGCAGCACAGGAGAAGCCTTACGGCAGTGAAACCGTAACAATCTGCTGCCTGCGTGTCACAGAGCTGTACTCCAAGGAGACACTCCAGGACCATCCACTGGGGGTAGGATGAGTGACGTCACATGTCCCTGGATCCACTGGCTGTTTTCTCCTAGGGAATGAGGAGAAACAGGAGCTACAGGAAAGCAAGACTATCACTCTGCATTCTGGGTGGCAGCCACACGGTGAGTCCCTAGCTCTTCACATGTGTTCATTCAGTTGCAACTGTCTGCACTTGCACAAAGCCACTCCAGGAGTGTGGCACAATATCTGGCCTATATGCATCCACACACAGTATTTTGCTTTGGCACAGTTCAATTGGGCTGTAAAATATATCTAATGTGTATCATGCAGTTTTGACAAAATCCCCAGTACAGGAAAACGTGCAGAATTATGGCAGGCAATTAAATGTTAGCACTTTGACTAAAGCACCAAATGAGAAGCTTACAGGAGAACATCTATGTGCTTAAAATCACATTTTATACTTGATGATCCACTTTCACATTTGCTTGTCAAAAAACTACATCACCTATATTTGTGGAATTTATTTAAATAAAAGTCAGAGTGTTACCTGGACAAAAATACTGCTTATTTCTCTTCATTTTTTGTACCCAGATCACACAGTGGTGGTTGACTCAAACATCTTTCTCCTAATGAGCAGAACTTTGTTTCTTTTATAATGCCTTGAAACTTTAAAATGATACAGTAACTGGAATCAAATAAAGCAGAATATCCTAAAAATCACTGCTAAAAGCACAGCAACTCAAGAGGCTCATTTAGTCATTGTGACTGATTCCTGAATATGCAGTCAAGCTGATCGCATCTATCTTTAAATGGCATAATAGAAACAATTACTATCAACACAGGGCAAAACCAGTTATAATACAGCTAAATAAATAAACATTTATTTATTTATTCTGATGATTACATTCAGTCTTACCACTGTTACGAGAGTTTGTAAAGAATGTAAGATATTTTTCAACTACTTATGTGCACGTATGCATATATGGAAAGAGAATGCCAGTGTCAGTGGGGAACCGAAGAGGAACAGGGAAAGTTAAATTTGCTATTCAATATTAGCTTCCCTTTCCCCTGCTCCGGCTTTATATTTGTTCCTTCAGGTTTCTCTGCACTGAAATGAAAAGATTTCACAGGAATTCAAATCAGTACAGCAGGCTAAATATGACTCCCCATGTTTTCAATAATTACCATAACTAAAGATGTCCGTAGAATAAAGCCTAGGCTGGGTCTCTGTTGCCTATTACTAGGTAGCTATTCCCATCACTTCACATGAGATGAACTATTAAATGTTGTTTATTGGTGATACCATAAACCAACTCTAATAGACAATACTATTCCCATGATTTAGAATAAAATGTTTTAAAAAGTCCTCTGTAAATGCTGGAGAGGAAAGATGCTGCTTAATAAGCAGCAACTTTCAGAGTATCATAGAATCATACACTTGTTTGAGTTAGAAGGGACCTTTAAAGGCCATCTAGACCAATTCCTCTGCAATGAACAAGGCATCCACTGCTAGATCAGCTTGCTCAGAGCCTGGTCCAGCCTGATCTCGAATGTCTCCAGGGACCAGACATTCACCACCTCTGTGGACAACCTATGCCAGTGCTTCACCACCCTTGTTGTAAAATAACTTATTTGTTATATCCAGTCTAAATCTCCCTTCTTCTATTTTGAAACCATTTTCTCTTCTCTATCACAACAGGCCCTGCCACAGATTTTGTGCCCTTCTTTCTTATAGCCCCCCTTAGATCAAAAGGCTGCTTTTAGTTCTCCCCAGAGCCTTCTCCAGGCAGAACAGCCCCAGTTCTGTCAGCCTGTCCTCACAGGGCAGATGTTCCATCCCTTGGCTCACTTTTGGGCCCTACTCTGAACGCATTCCAACAGGTCTATGTCTCTCCTGTACTGATAACTCCACATGTGGACACCAAACTCCAGGTGAGGCCTCACCAGCACAGAGTAGAGGAGCAGGATCACCTCCCTCGACCTGCTGCTCACACATCTTTTAATGCAGCCCAGGGTATGGTTGGCTTCCTGGGCTGCGAGGGCACACTGCTGGCTCATGTCCAGCTTGCCATCCACCAGTACTCACAAATCATTTTCAGCGGGTCTGTGCTCATCTCTTTTGTCCCCATTTTTTTGGTAGTGGGGGTCGATCCAGGTGCAGAGCTTGCACTTGGATTTGTTGAACCTCATGAGGTTCTCCTGAGCCCGCTACTCAAACCTGTCTGGGACTCTCTAGATGGCATCCTGTCCCTTGTGAATGACATGCTGATGGCTGGACTTGATGATCTTTTAGGTCTTTTCCAAGTGAGAAGCTTCTATGTATTTGAAATACTTATGATGGTAACCCGGGTAGCATCACAGTGCCTTTTGGCCTTTACAACAGATTTTAGTTGTTGAAAAGTGCCGTGCAAGAGAATAACAACTCTTTTCAACTTAAGAAATGAGAAGTCTTTAAATATACACAGATGTACCCACTGAGGATGAAATTTGCATAAGTAGGCTGATTCGGTGAAGCATAACTACTCAGCACGTATGCAATAAGCAGTCAGTTGCTCATGTCAGGTTTCTTGTATTCTTATTTTAAAGTCCCGATAAAAGTCTGGAGTGTATGAAAACTAACCAAATGAAATTCCAAATATGCATTTCATGGGATTTCATCTGCAAAAAGTTGGCAGGTCTCTTCAAGCCACGTGGCATGACCTAAGGATTGTTTTGTGGGAATTACCCTGACAGAGACTATTTTCATCGTACAGTCTACAAAAAGCAAAAACCTAATCATTTTTCTCACTCCGCTTACTTCCAGAACAACAAAAACAAAACCATCACCCTTTCCCCCCCAAAAGTGCTCTCAGATAAGAATCATTTCAGATTAAAAGAAATAACCTAAATTTGCTCTAATACAAGCCTACTTAGAATTCAGCTAGCATGAATATTTTATTCTCACTTGGTAGTTACCAACAAAATCTTCCAAAAATAAATTGGCATACTTGTTTCTAAGCATTTCTGCACGAAGCATTTATACTGAGCACTCTGATCTCCTTACACACTACATTTTTAATTGCTGCCCAAGGGTGGGACCAATGTGTAGCACTACTTCTACCCTGAGAGAGTCAGCTATGTAAAGGATGACTTGATGAGGAATCCCCACACCACCTCCAGCTGAGCCCAACACACTATAATGGTGTGATGCAAATTCAGATTTAGTACTCAAATCCAATGTACCATCTGGGGCCAGAAGTCAGACTGAGGGGTGTCAGCATCCCAGCAGAGAACTCAACAGGTTCACAATTTGTGGGTACACACGTCAGTTTGTGCAGGAGTTTGTTAGCTCCAAAAAGCAGAAGATTCCTTGTTTCAACATGTCTCTGCCACCAATGCAAAATAAAATAATCTGCAGAGGCCTCTTGGGCAGGCAGTAGAGAGAAAGGCAACTCCTGTGGTCTCTTCCTCACTCTTAATGTCAGTTATGCCTGCAAGTTACTCAGGATACTAAAGAATTATCAATGCCATGTATTTCTCTAAGCAACCGTTGTTATCTCTTATTTTTACTATTAGATAATAAGGAACATATTTTATTACCATTAGCAGGAAGATAGGTGAAAAGCTGGTACTGGCTTCTCTTTCTCTTTCCATTGCAGACATAGAAGTTGACCTGAACAGGGCTGGTAATTCTCTGATTGCGGAAAGGTGGTATCTCAACCACCAATGAATTCTGCAAATACAAATAAATCAGAAAGTCAGGGCATGACTAAGGCAGACAAACTGTACAATAATATTTATATGTTAACTCTGAGAAGACTGGTCTCCCAAGGAGAACTGCACTCTCCCCATGGAACTGGTGGGTTTCATGCACAGGGATTGCCTCCTGCTGCCTACAGTGTCCTTTGTGCAGACAATTGCTACAAGCTCCTTCCAGCTCTGAGCCATCCAGCATAAGCACCCAGCACTGGTGGGCAGGACAGGCACCCTTGATGTGGGGGTGAGATGCTGTGAAGGACTTGGCTTTAGACTGGTCTGCACAGCTAAGGGGGCACATTTAACAGCATGCTAGTTTTCAGAAGTCCTGGGGCTTTCCTCTGCCTCTCTATCCAGGGCTGTCGAGTTTGTGAAGGACATTGCAGTGGATGAGACACAGGCTGACCAGGTTCCTGTTATGATGCATTTACCATACACAGATTAGCACAGGAGGTCACCTGGGACATCTGCATACACAGACAGCAGTGGCATACTTCTGGAGGAGGGCTGAGAAGAGCCTCACAGGTGAGATCAAGCAGTTCAAAATCAGTAGAACAAAACATGACCCAAACAAAAGGATTTTATAATTGGAAAATTCAATATTAGTATGGCTCAGGTCTTTACAGGTTCACTAGCCATCAGCTCTTTCCTTTACACAAAAATTTGGGCTCAAAATCAAGCTATGGTCTCTAATGTGGCAGTAGAAAGAACAGCTTCTCAGCTGGCACGACAGGCTGTCCTTAGTATATCCTGCTCCAATATAACTTCCTTTGAAAGGAGAATTAGGACAGGGATACAATTATTCTTGTAAATATACTTGTAAATATACAAGTATTTACATTTTTCAAAATGAAATGTATTTGGTGCTTTTTTAACTAACACCTCGGGAAGTTTTAAGCATGCTAATTTCTGTGGATGGGAGATCTTTCAAGAACATCTCGTTCTACAGCAAGGAGCTCTGAAAATCATGCAGATGGTCTTCCACTGTCATAAAACAAGTGCTCCAGCATGGGACTGGTGAGACTTGGCTGCTAGGGCATCAGCTTCCACAAATGCACAGCATAATCTGCTGTGATCGTCAAAACCTCTCTGGCACTTTGATGGAATAAAAGGGAATGGTAATCTTAACATTTGGCCTGCTTTCAGATGAGGTCTTTCAAATGTGTGCCTGCCTGTCTCCAGTAGGTTCACAGCTAACAAACTATAGCATATTGCTACAGAAGAAAAATAGTTGCCATATTTCCCATTTATAGTCATGGCTGAATGAGCCACAGTTCTCCAACCCTGGGTTTGATCTCCTGTGAGAGGACTCAGATTTCGTCTGCTGAAGGTATAGGAAAGCCAGGGAAAATGATCAGAAATTGTTTTGGGAGCAGAGAGGAGAACCAACCCAGCAAGACAGAAGATGAGCAGACAGGGCTGGCCCATCCTGGGCAATGAAAAAATATTTTCCAAATGGTCTGTTCTACTTTTGGGACAGCTTCCAATAAAGGCTTTTTACTCTATGCTCCCATTAAAGAAAGATTTCCAGAAGGGGAGGCCCAAGTACTTGTTCTGTTTCAGGGGGGAGACACACTGCCAAAGCCTTGGAAATCCCTCTTTAGTAACAGTGCTAGAGAAGGCAATATATGTTTTTCATCTTGATGTTAAAATATTTAAGGCAGACTTACTGGCTTGCACATTTCTTTGTCAGTTTTGGCTTCCATTTCCCACACATGGTGACCATCTAAAAGACAAAAGAAAAAAAGATATCTACTTCTGTCCTTTTTTCTTCTCCCAAGCCTAAAAAAGAAGGACTTTTCAAAAGATCTCTTTGATGGAAGGGGCATGGCATATATGAAAAACAGCTCTCAGAATACATATCCCAAGCTTTGCCCAACCAGGAAGCCATCTGAGTAACCCGCTACAGAAGCCCATTTAGCATTCTCTTAGGAGCGTACCATAATCTACAGTACAGCGTACTGTGATGTGGGAAAGCCACTGGGATGTTGTTCTGTCACTAATTTGAACAGCATGTGGAACTCTTCTGCAAGTTAGTTTCCCAAACATTTCAGCAAAAATACTGCTACCTGTAAGTTCTTTTGATCACTGTCTATGCAGTCAGTCGTGTTCAACATTGATATTAAACAAAACAAAAATATAACATTAAGAAAGCTCCTCAGCCATCCAGTATTTCAATTTTATTATAATCCTAGTCTGGCTTGACATATTTTTGCTGCTTGGAACAAACAGCAAGGCAATGCTGTTTGGAGATGTAGCTTCTATGCAACATCTAGGTCCTGAAGAGGTCCACCCTATAGTTTGCCATAGCTGTTTTGAGTGGTGTGTTGGGTACTCTTAATTCAATGCATTCATATTTTCAAGCAAAAATGAATTTAAGCCACAACTATCAGTTTCTACTGAGTACCTGCCTCTTGGAATAAATTGGTTTCGTCTGGTCTCTTTTTCTGTGCTTGACACAGAAGTACTTGGTTATTTCCTTCTCCCTTGTGGCTTCAAGATGCAACGGAGAAATTTGAAACAAACAAACAAACAAACAAACAAACATGTAGGGTTTCCACTCTGCAAGCCTAGAAAAAAGACGTGTACGAAAGGCCACAAGCAGACTGAGTTCAGCAGGAGGGACACATGCAGCTTAATGAGTCCCACCACTGTCAGATGTCACTGGACTCGGTGGAAAATCAGACTTTATGTTATCTCTTCTGTGTATTTACTGCAGCATCAGGACATACAAATGCAAACATTAGCTATTTTGAACTTCATCACATAGATGTGCGCCTGCCTTAGAAAAGCAGCTCTCAGCAAGGTGAATGCACTTTCTCTTTTCTCTTCACTTTCATGGCCAGGATGGAGGTGACGCATTTAGAACTGTCTGATTTATTACAAATGTCTGTAAATAGTATTTTTGTGTACAGCTGTCCTACTGTGAAAGGAATGTTGCTGAGGAACTAGCACTGGCGATTGTTTTCACATCCAAAACCAATTCTTTTCAACGTACGGAAAGAAGTGCAACATGAAAGCTGCAACACAAATAGCACAGTGGATTTGGCAGGTATTTCTGTAGGAAACAATTAGCAGATCTACCCTTCGTTTCTTCCTACATTTTAAACCACGACACTGGAAAAGGAATCCCTTTAATCGGCACTGCCACGTTTGGGTTGGGAAGAGAAGGCTCAGCCAAACCATGCTCAAATCTCCTTAGCAAAGGCTTCAGGAGTGCCAGCACTGAAGCAGAGTTCTCTGGAAGACGGGTGATCGCTTCACAATTTATCCAACAGATGCTTCCCCCAAGCTGTCAGTAAAAAAAACCTGACCAAGCCATGACATACCTGTCGGCTGGGAGCGGGCTCCTCCACCTCCCTCCCCCTCCTACAGAGAGCCTGCAGCCCCTCACTTCCTCCCCATCCAGTTAATCAATCAGTTGGAAAGGTGACACAACACGGGCACTTATCACATATTCTGCAAAGGCTAGGAACTTTGGCTATGTAAGGGTTTTTGTGTTGTTGTTTTTTGTTTTGTTGGTTTTTTTTTCTTAAATCTAAGGTGTCCAGACTAGTAGTTAATGTGTTCCATTTACCTTTGTAAATGTATTACATTACTTCAGTCTTCTTGCAGTGTTTAATTTCTGCTTTGAGAGACGAATGATCTGATTCAGGTTTCTGGTTTTTATTTCCTGCCAATACTTCAGTAAAATTCAAAATGACTCCAACTATCGCTAATCTTTCAATTACTTCATGCAGCAGTGCCTTTATGTGCTTTTGAAATTTTTATGATGACAAAGAGAGTTTGTTCAGAAATATTTTAAATGCTGTAAGCTAAACTATTAGGAAAATAAAAATCCAGAGCCGTGGTTTGTCTCTGGAAGCTAGTTAAGAACAATACCGTTTTTGCTCCAATAAATTCTCCTGAGACTGTGCAGATCATTGCTGCTTGACGACTGCAGGGAAGGTGAAAGAGAGAGAAGGAGTAGGGAATAGACAACTCATTAACAGTTAGTGACATTTCATTTAACGAAAACACACGGAGGAAAAATTGTTATGAAGCAGAGACTCAAAAAAAGGAAAAAAAAAAAAAAGACAATTCCTCATATTACGTCTGGTAAACCAAGAGGGAAATCTCAACGCCCACGGACTGGGATCAGCTCCAGGAGGGAAACCTTAGACCACTACGTCAACCTCTTACAGTAAACATGTTTTGCAGGTTTATATAGTTCATCTGAATTTTTTTTTTTTTTTTTAAAGAGAAATTAATAGTGGCTCTGGAACGGTTTGTGGGAGCTCAAAGCACCAGGAAAATCTGCCTCCACCAGAGAAAAGTGCGTTGCCTCCAGTGCCACATGTGCTGAGGACCCTCGGAGGCAGGCGGGATACCGTCTCCCATCAGTGTGCTTGAGGAGTGAGGACTGCTCAACCACAAAAGTTTCCATTGTACGCCTGCCACATCTGCAGCAGCCTGGTTCAGAGCCCAAGGCAACTCCCTCCTGGCTGCCGGCCAACCAAAGTACACCAGAGCAATTTATACCTTTCCAAAATGCAAATAATTCAAATTACAGACATAACACAAAGCTGAAGCAGACACATTTCAGGCATTCCCGTTAAAGTTTACTCTCTGGAATTACTGTACCCAAATGGGCAGTCGTTATATGGGGAAGGGGGAGGTAGAAGGAGGTAGGAGAGGAAGGAGAGGAGGAGGCAAGTAGGAAAAGAGAGAAGGGAGAAAAAGGCTTTTCCAAAGGTCTTATTTCATTCTCTCTCACTTTGCTATTTACTTTTACCAAGTAATAAGAAGTGTCTTCTCCAAACCAAATGTCTGGCTTTGTTTTGGTGTTTTAGGATTTATATTGCAATGTTTTCAACTGAAAGACGCCCCTTTATATAGCTAAAAGGTCAAGGTATTCTTTCGGGTTTGTTTGTTTGCTTGTTTGTTTAGGTTTCTTTCTTTCTTTGATTTACAGAAGGAAAGGAAAAACAAAGCAGCTGCACATAGAATCATGGGGAAAAAGCCCTGCTGAGTAACCAGCAGAGAGCCCCTCTCCCATGATGCCAAAAGCAGCTGATTTGACAAACCAAGACTCCAACAGGGGGCTTGAAGGAGCTCTGAATCCCTCTTCTTCTGGAGAGGCAGCACAAGGAGTGCAGCACATGAAGCCCCTTCTCACAAGAGCTCTCTGACTGCGCCCACCTGACCCAGGTTTGGCACGGAGCTGTGCTTCATTCACAGGTGGCCATCAGCACTGTTGGCAGCTGAAGACATTGAGTTTTGTCAGAAAGCCTCGTGTTTAAAGACCCATCTCTGCGCTGTGCT
Source organism: Phasianus colchicus (assembly GCF_987193195.1). Taxonomy (NCBI): domain Eukaryota; kingdom Metazoa; phylum Chordata; class Aves; order Galliformes; family Phasianidae; genus Phasianus; species Phasianus colchicus. The sequence continues at coordinate 4,101,215 of NC_143438.1, forward strand.
GGTATTTATAGCAGTCTCTGCTTTGGGTGTACTTCACCATGATTCATTTTTTTCAGCACTCAGAGCACCTGGGATTATGAATGATGACATGCCGTGAACCTACCATGTTACTTGGGGTGGATTTGCAGCTCTGCAAAATACAAACACCCAATTTTGAAAGGGAGCAGCTCAACGATGAATGGGTCTTTGTAGTCTGCTCTTATCAAGTGCCCACTCCGATGTTAAAGGAAACTGTGCAAAACTCCAGAAGTAAAAATACTCTAATTCATTAGGGAATTCCCTGCAGTATGAGTCACTGAACGGCTTCCCCACCACACCCAGCTAAAAGATTTCCACATAAAAATGCACTGTAGGAGCTTGTTTTAACACAGAAGCAGCATGAAAAAAGTGGTGTAAACTCACACATAAAACCTAGCAGACCGCAACATATGTACGAGGGCTGCTCTGAAAGTAATGCCTCCTATTTTATTATGTTGGCAGATCTTGGTGGTACGGTAGGAGCGACTGAACCTTCCCACCAGTATTCTGTTATATGTTGTTGCTGTGTGACAGATGGCAGCATGGGGGCAGTCTGACAAAATGCGCATGGAGAGAAGATGTGTCATTGAATTCCTCCCTGCGGGAAAAAAATGGCAGCCACTGATATTCATCAGCACTTGCTGAATGCTTATGGGGATCAAACCCATAAGTGGATGTGAGCACAGTGAGGTGATGGGTGGTGCTTTTCAGCAGTGGTGACAGCACCCTGAAAGACAACCCATGTTCCGGATGGCCGTGCACAGCTGTCACACCATGAAAAGAAGTGTCTCGATCCGTGTGAATCATCAACTCATAGAATGGCCTGGGTTGAAAAGGACCTCAAAGATCATCTAGTTTCAACCCCCCTGCTATAAGCAGGGTCACCAACCACCAGACTGGGCTGACCAGAGCCACCAACCAGGGAACTGTGTGCAGAACTGAATATTGACTTCTGTGTATTGCAAACAATGGTGTCGGTGCTGGAATATCTCAAAGTTTGCGAATGCTCGCACAGGAACAGAAAGAACAGCGTATGCGAGTTTGTCAGGAACTACTGAACCAGTACAAGGCTGAAAGTGACAGCTTCCTGGATCACATCGTTACTGGTGATGAGATGTGGTGTCTCCAGTATGAGCTGGAGTCAAAACATCAGTCCATAGAGTGGTGACATGTGAATTCCCCATGGAAGAAGAAGTCCAAGCCATCAGCATGTGAAGTGATGTGCACTGTCTTTTGGAAAGGGGCTCTGACTGCTACATCACGACACTGACTAAGCTGAAGGCTCAAATTTCCAGAATCCTTCCAGAGAAGACAACAACCTTCCTCATGGAGCATAACACCAGGCTCCATACCAGTCTGAAGACCATGGAGCACACTGCTGGACTGACCTACCACACCCACCATATAATCCAGCTTTGGCACCTTTTGACTTCCACCTGCTTCAACTCCCATCTGAACTTCCATCAGATGGACTGTGTGGGCATTTTCCAAGCAGCAGACACCATCACAGCAGCTGTGAAACAGTGGGTCACCTCTGCTGGCACAGATTTTTACAAGTGTGCCATGCAGGCTCTTGTTCATCACTGGTGGTGATTAAGTTGAAAAACAGTGTTTTTTAAGTGAAAATCTGCTCTATTAAATAGCATAACTGTGCTCCTTGTTGTAGTTTCCGTGGAAATAAATAGGAGGCATTACTTTCAGAGCAATCTACAACACATAGGTTCTTCACAAAACAGCCACACTGTCAAACAGCTTTAAAGACTTTCCAAAGAAATCTTGTACTTGTCTTCTACTTCTCCTCACTGCCCATCAGGAAGGCTGGGTTTCCAAGGGTTTACAAAACCGATTTACCTTCTTTTCTCCAGGGAACTATAAGAATAGTGCCAAAGGTTTGCAAGCTCACAATAGTCAAGTTGCCAGTATAACTTTCATTACAGGCTGAGAGATGACAGAAAGGGAAAACGATACACAAAACCAAAACAAAACTCCAAGCCCTGAAACCTGGGAGCGTGTAACATGCATATCTGGCAACTAATTATACCTTGGATCAATGAAATGGGCATAAAGGGAGAGTTCTGATGTAATTAAGCTATCTTACTTTATTACAGTGGGTTAAAACAGTCTATACCCTTTAGCAGCACTGTGTTCATTTGAGATACAAGAAGAGTAGGCATCACCTGGGATTTCACTGCCTATACACAGTGTACATTTTATATTCTTTCAGCCTCAAGCTCAACAGTTTGATTGCGCTGGCTGGACTGTAAATCTGTATTTACATTCATACATTGCAAGTAAGACAGTGAAACTAACTCTATACTCCCAAAGGAATCCACTCCTTGATTAATGTGCTGTGAGACTACCCTAAACAATAGTGCCTGTATTACATACCAGATTACTTTAACATGTTCAGAACAGGTAGGACACAGATGCAATGGAAAATGCTCTGCAAAGTCTGTCTACCTTTGTATTCAACTACATTAGCACATATTCAGCTCCTTTAGCACTGAAGGATTTGTAAAGTTTTAATTTGCTTGCCAACCCCTTTTTCCCTCAGATGTACACTCCTGGCTCTGAGACTACTGATCCATGAATATGTCCAGAAGGAAAGGATGGGCCTCCAGTGAGAAAAGAGGATGAAAACTAAGGTGAAGTCCTGTCATTCAGACAGTCATTCAGCTTTGTGCTAAGATGCAATCAACTTCCATGCATGAGGCAGGTTAGGCCAGGTCTGTGCTCGGGCTGAGGATTAGAGGCAAAGGCAGCCACTCTGATTTTCATGTATTTTATTTCCCTCTTCCTTGCCAGGAATATCCCAGTTACTGTTCTTACCTCTCCTCTCATCCTACTGTCTCACTACGGACATTGATCCCATAGTTTGGTTCCCTATCCAGAACCAGTCTGTGCAGCAAGGCTCATGCAGAACTTGCCTAACTGTAAAGCTGCTGTATATGTTTGTGTCCCCTTATAAGCATTTGCAGCATATGGATTTTGTGCATTCCTTCAGCTATACATTTTTGCAGTCTTGAACTTATACATAAATATTATGTATAGTTATGCGAGTCTGTCACACATGTGATGTTTTAAGTTCCTTTTACTCTCTTTTCTACACTACAGTTTAACTGCAATTTACATGACAATAGAAGTGTCAGGCAGCAACCTCACGATAAAGATAAAAACGCAGTACAAATTGTACCTTACAGTGCATTGGTATCTGTGCCATAATAAACTTCCTATCTATCTATCTATCTATCTGTCCCCCCAGAAGTTGAGGGAATCACTTTGCCTAAATAGCACACTTTTTGCTGCTGTTGCCACAGTATGTCTAACAGACTTAATTATTCTAAGTTCAAGCGTTTTGAAAACAAGAGTAATTTTAGTCCAGGTAATTAAAAGGAGGCACTGTGCTGAAAACAGACTGATTAAGGCTCATTTTGAGTCAAAACCATCTGAAATGACCCGCCAGATCCTATTTTCAGCAGAATGGAGACTGGTTACACAGTGCTCTCTGGCACCTCCCTCTATTTAAACTGATCTTGGTCTGAGGGTTTTATTTAAAAACTCTCACTAATTTCAGGTTTAATACACTCAACTTATGAGTAAAACTGCTGCTTGACATGCCTACAAAATTTCTCTAGAGCAAGCACAGAGAACCAAACCCACCCACCCATCATCAGTCCTGCATTCTGTCTTTGGTTACAGTTCTCTTATCTCCTTGTCTTCAGAATTTTACTTTCCTCTGGGAACCTCTAGTCAGAACTTGGGTCCCTGCAGCTAAAAGTAAGTAGAATAATCCTGGCCCATTTTCTTCAGTTTCATCTTCTGGCTTGTATTTTCTCACAGACTTTCAGAGTAAAAAACCTCACAGCCAGTTTCAACCAAATTCTTAATTTTCTCTCCAAGAACAATTATTTTTTTCTGCCTCTTCTACGTTAGACGCCAACACCACCACTCATACTGTAGCTCTCAGTTTGTAACACTTGAAGCTACCTTCCACTACTACGTTCTTCTCATCTTGTAGATAAAAGTTTGGTCCAAATGTTTTCAATTCTTCCCTCTTGTTTGTTTTTAAGACACAAGCTGTACATTTTATCTATGTGGCTACAACTTCTCATTTTCCGTAGACACCCCATTATGGCAACTTGTCATGACTTTGTTAGCAGAGTTCACTTCTGAATGGCATTTTGATTTTTCTATCTCACTGTCTCCATTATATCCCTTATCTGGTTTCTCCTGTTCAAAAAGACTATGCTCAATCATAGAGGTGTAATAACTGTGGAGAATTTGTGTTGCTGTAATGTGATGACGGGACAAGGTGTAGAGTGTCCAGTTTTGTTGTTGTGATGATATTACGTGTGAATCTATGATTCTGTTATTTAATATACATAATAATCCCTGATTATCTGCCTTGATATCAGCTTTCTTGCAACAAGGCACACTATGGAAATATCTTAGCACTATTCCTCTCTAAATATCATTGTACTTCCTTCCACATTGCTCTTGAAGGTGTAATCTTATTCCTTCAGCAGATCTAAAAGGACAGGCTATTCGTCTTCCACTTCTCTTCCCTTTTCTTCCTGTGATGTCTACTTCAGACATGAACCAACTCTTAATGACCAGTCGGGGAAGTAACAGGAGAGAATGAATTGTGCTTTAGCAGAAGATGCAGACAAACAGTGTTGGCACTACAGGGTTGACCCCTGTGGAAAAGGCCAGCGGTTGCCACACATGGAAACAGCCAATTCAAGCTTGGCTCTGCAGTGGACCCAATGTTGGCCAAAGCTGAGCCAAACAGTGATTCTGATGGCAACTCTGTGATAACAAACTTAAGAAAGGGTAAAATGCACTGTGCAGCAGCTTTGAGGAGCAAGAAAAATGCAAAAGAAACAATCCTACAGAGAACAGGTCCAGAAAAGGAGGGGGAGGAAGTGCTCCCAGTGCCAGATCAGAGATTTCCCTGCTGTCCATGGAGAACACCACGCTGAAGCAGCTTGCCCTATTGCAGCCCATGGAGAATGATGGCAGAGCAGATGCTCACAACACAGGCTATGGACTTGCCCCAAAGGAAGCCGCAAGCCCAAGGAGAGCTCATGCAGACACAGGCTCCTGGCAAGAACTTCAGCCTGTAAAAGGATGTGCCCAGGCTGGAGCAGTCTTTTCCTGAAGGACCGTACCCTGCAGAAAGGAACCATCTTGAAGAACTGCAGTTCATGACAAATGCTGGAGCAGTTCATGAAGGACTGTCTTCTGTGAGAGGGACCCTATGCTGGAGGAAAGGGAAGTGTAAGGAGAAAGGAGCAGAAGAGATGAAGTATTAAGTCTTGACAGCAACTCTCATTCCACATCCCTCTGAGCTGCTTAGGTGGGAAAGAGGTAGAAGAGCCAGCAGAGAAGTTGAGTATGGGTAATTTCCCTGTCTTTATCTTGACCCATGATGTTTGTTGTCTTGTTTTCTCCCAGTCCTGCCTGAGGAGGAGTGAGGGAGTCTGGCAGCCAGCCAAGGTGAACACCCCTTTTCTCTCCTGCACTGATTGCTTCATTAGACTGTGGACTTTATGGATAAGGGCTGTGAATTCCTGTATATTGGGAGGGTATTGCTGGAACAGTAATAACTAGCTGAAATCTTGTGCTAGTTATAAATGGTCATAGACAAAGCTTTGATTGAACAGATGCAGCTGCTTGAAGCCACTCAGTTTGGCAACGACATGAAAGAATAAACTTCAAGCATCCATAGTTTCTGTAATGATTGAAAATTCACAGAACTGCTCAGACAAATTACTATGAACTAGAGACTGGACACTTATTCCTTGTTTCTCTGTTGTGCACAGTAAGTATCCCTGATTGATTCATCTTGTTCTTAACTGCAAGAGCAACTCCCAGGATGAGGCTTGCTGCTGCTGATACCATCTCATGCATATGGCTGCTGTCCCACTCTATCTTTGCCATTCCCTATACTAAACAGCCAGGAAAAACTGAAACGTGCTGACATTTCCTACAAGCCACATCATGGCGTCTGTGTGCGCGTGAAAGGGTTCCACCATCAAATGACTGTGCCATTTGATGATACTACTCGCTCAAGGATATCTGTTTCTGAGCAACGGCCAGAAACCCCTTCAGCTATCAGTACATCTCCAGGAAGCAGGTTCAAGTGACCTTCACATGAACTCCATGCTTCCAACTTGTATGCCTTTGAAATTTCCAGTTTATCTAGTTTCCAGAATTTTTAACCTCGCTGCACATGAGTCAGAGCATAACTGCACACTGCCAAGTGGAACATGTGTCCCGAACTTGGAAAAACAGATAGATAGAGACCAAATTATGTATTATCTGTCCATCTGACTAGAGGGGAAAGGGAGTTTTGTCACTTGCTTATTTATTATGTGAGCTACAATATGATTACCAGTGGGAAACTTGACCCCTTTTTGGCCAGTTGCCCCCTAAACTGTGACTGCTACTGGCAATGGAAAGAGCAATGGAAAGATTGCTGAGAATGTAAGATCTTTTACCAAATGGAATTCTGCCAAGACTCAGGTCACCCGTCTCCCCATCACATCACATCACGTCAAAACAGACTCCAAGCCCTGAGCTCCAGAGTACAGCTGAGTCAAACCCCAAAGCCCACATGCTTCCCCAACGCATCCGTTCCATCCACATGCTACTCAAGTGTTTTGGAACATACAATTTTCCAGAACTTTCTGTAAGTTCTCTGGAACTTAAAATACTGCACTTGAGTGTCTCCTATGCAATGAAGTAACTTTTTCTCCCACAGTGTACACGAATTAGAACTGAATTTCTCAGCATCCTTTCGGGACTTCGTACTGAAATTTGCACATTAAAGCAGCAACTGATTGATTGCAATCTCTGCTACAGATGGTGAAAATTGAGAGAAACAAAAAACCTGTGACATGCTTCAGTGGACGCTTAAATTCATCCAGCTTTCTTCTTTTCCATATTGCATTTTCTCTGTGCAAACATTTGGCTGACCAAACTTGACCACTCTTTCAACATAAAGGAAACTTCAGGTTTTCCTATTTGAAATAGTTACAGAAAAGAGAGATTTTCTTTGGCATATACACCAAAAACTTGGTGATCTCACCCAGCTATCTCTCATCTGCTCCAGCATAACTATTATCATGCTACATCAGTGTCTTAATGATCTAAGAGCACAACCTGTTCCAGCAGCGAAGACGAACAGTTTTGACAGAAAAATTCATTTAACATAATAAAAATGACACTACAATGAACAGTTTGAAGCTAAATCTGAAAAACTGTTTAACTCTTTGAAAATGCCCGTAAACAGCAGAAAATAATTGGAGGAAATGTTGCTTAGGTGGTGTTTACTTCTCCATCTTCCATGAACTTGAGTTTCAAATGCTTCAGGCACAATAGCTGGGAATATTATGTAATTAGGTTACAGGTGCTAGGATCACTGTTGATTTGAAGGCAGAATAATCAGCAACATGTTCAAAGCCACAGAAGGCCATAAGCCTGGAGTTACTAAGACAGGTAGTGCTACAATAGTGAACTCTATTACGCTCACTAAAGAGAGTGATGCGTCTTCAGGGTTGCATACACATAGGACAAAAAGGCTGTCAAATTTAACAGCACAGAATCAGAATTTCAAAGACAATGTTATCTGAAAATCTAATCCTGTGATGAAGCTGGGTGTTACATTTCTGCCTTTCTGTTCTTTAAAATTCTTGCCTTGAGCTCTGGTCACTAAGCACAAAACCAAATAAGTGAGTTTGGTGCTCTGACTTAAAGAGTGGAAACTCAATTGAATGATAACGAGTAATAATACACTAAATATCCAGTTCTTCCTATATATCAAAACTTGCTAATAATGAGGATTTCAGTCATTTTAACCTGATCTCTGAAGTATGTCTCGACTTGGACAAATCAAGGAAGTCCAGAAATACTTGAGCTAGCTCTAGTGCCAAAAGTATTCTAGCTACAGGAGCAAGGAGAGATTTTTGGCCTAACTGGATAAGTTAACTCCTTCGGATCATAGTGCAGGACTTTCCAAATCCCAAAACACCTTGTACAACTCTAAGGTATCCCAGAAGGAAGGACATGGGTATGTGCCAAGAAGATACATCTCTATCTACACTGTGCTTTGGTGCTTGCGATACTACTTGGCTTGTGTGTCTCATTAGTAAATTTTCATTTGTCAATTACAAGAAACATTTTTGTGAACTGAGTTACAGAGAGACTTAAACATCACTCTGATACACAAGGAGACAGAAGTCTGGTTGTTTCTGTTATGTTCTCATAAAGGTAATTCTTGTTACCTTTCAAAAACAGCTTGGTAGATAGATAATGTTTGTAGACATTGTTGTAAGAGAAAACAAAAAAAAGAAGGTAACTGCCAGATATACAGTCTTTAAAAACCCTTCAAACATCTCTGCATTTTCTTAACTTCCCTGAAGTTTTTGTTGCCTGCTATATTCACACAACCTAGAAACTACATAAAAATATTAACAAATGGAAGTCAATAAATCATTGTCTTTTAATATAGATCCAGATCACAGTCTAAGCTTTTCCAGATGAGTGTGTTAGGAAGAAAGCATTTTGTTACTCTTAGTCAAACGCCTCCTCGCAGAGCGAACATCAACTTCATTTCATCCACTTTCATAACCAAAATGCACAGCTTGCCTCCACAGTGAACACCGGCACAGAGCATCAAGTGTCCTTGCTTCTAGGATGCTGCAGACATCTACATTCATATTTCAGAAAGTACTGATGCTTCTGATGAAAACAGATTTCTGCAGTGTCCTAAATCTAGCACCCAACAAGCGTGACACACAGACTCACAAGACACTTAAAAATCAGGAAGAGAAACCCATGACTATAAGGACAGAAACTGAAAGAAGGTAATTATTAGTGTAATATGCAAGAGAGAGGTATATTGTGAGATCCTTCTGTCAAAGTAAATGCTGAATTTAAAAGAGTAAATTTCTCAAAGTTCATTCAGCATTTACATCTTAACTATCCCTGAGTCTCTTGGATGGTTGCTTTATGCCATCGATCATCACTGGAAAACATGGTCTGATATGCAAGCAATAAAACACTGAACAAAATCCTGAGAAATAAAGTCTCGTTTCAACACATGAGAATTTTTTTTCTGGTCCTGCAGCAAGTTTGAGCTAACTTCAGTCTACTTCTGAAAAGACCCACTGTTTATCTGAAGGGGTGCCTTCTGCCTCAGCACCAAGCAGTATCACAAGGGGTTCTTCCAGATGGGGTCCTCACAGCCCTGCTTTCACAGTCCTTTCAGCAAACCTTCACCCTGCAGCTGACTAGTTCCTCCTCTGCGTTGCACTGCTGCAAAGAATCTTTTGCTCTGGTTCATACGCTCCTTGGCTGAAAAGAAGCCAGTTAAGGGTTAAGCTGAAAATACCATGTCCTGCCTCCCCGGCTCAAAGATTGATTTGATCATTCTTCAGGGATTCCCTCTTGTATGAGTCACAGTTAAGACAGACTCCCTACGCAAGGAGGCCGGGATAATGCCATTCCTCCAGAGATTACAACAGCTGAGGGCTAGCCCTGAAGACGGAGAGCTTGGGACTCATGCTTGGAAAAACATTCAGCATACCACAATGCACTCAGCAGACTTAAAGAAATTATTCAGACAGAAGGAAAAAAACCACAGAAGCCAAACACAACGTGTTCTCAAACTCTCTGCGTTAACCAATTAAGTATGCAGACTAGCATAAATTAGACAAGCACACTGAGGCTGCCTCCTGGCTTGGGGACTCTGCCTGAATAAAGACTGAAAACATGAACTCATGTAGCATAGTGTTTAAATTTCAAATAAAGGATATTTTCCCTTTATAGAGTGCAATTATTCCTGTGATCTGTTACTTTGTAATAGCTGTATTTGGCTGTTACTCACTAGGAACGTGATTAACATTTTGAATTCAAAAACAAAACCAGCAACAGTGGCAAAACTAATGAATGTCTCCAGCTAATCACAAAAGTTCATAACTAACTTTCTGAGAGGAGAAACTATGCTGGTGTTCCTTCTCTTGACCTACTTTTATATACATGCAATAGCTGAAAGACTCCTTGCTGATTTTCAGAAGTAAAGGCTGGGAATGCATTTTCATTTCATATTATACACAACGACCTTGCTCAAAAATGAGCTGGAACAATCTGTCAGTAAGACAATGATGTACTAGACTTGTTTGTTTTAAATGCATCAACCTGTGTTACGCAAAGTAGCACACAACTCAGAGTCCATAGAAATTGCCCTGGATTTGCTGGCAAAAATCTTTTTTGTGAGCCATTCCTAATGACACAATTGCTTTACAAATCAGCAGCTGGGCAGCTGAGAGATTAATGCAGGCTAGGTGTTCCATGAGATGCTTTTAAACTATAAAGGCTCATCTCCATAGTGTCCTCCCATGTGGCAGTACTGCCTTGCAGTCGCACCAAATCTCCTGTGATAGCACTAAAATGAAGCAGGCAGTCTCAAATCACATCTTTTACTACTGACTTAATCATACTGATTACTCTTCAATGGCAACAGCTCACTGTCTGACTCCTAGAGCGTTTCCATCCACTTCACACCCAGCAGTCAGAGAGCAGGGGGACCTCTGGTGATGTCTTCATGTAGAGGAGACACTCCTGCATGGGTCCATCCTACCAATCCATACACCCAAGCAGGGTTTTTCAGAGTGACAGGCCTTTAGATCATTTAATTCCTCACCAGCAGACTCAGTGTGCAACTATAGACTCCTTCATTTCTCATGATTTTTCAAAAACGTTGCATATATAATTTTTTCTTGATCTCCATGCTGTTTGTGTATGTTGCCTTTGCACAGCCTCCAATCCCTTTTGCTTGAGGGAGGTATCTGCCTGACTAGACAGAGCAAGGCTGGCCTTGTTTTGTACTTTTGTAATTTAAGTCAAATGGTGAGCATCCTGCTTTGTCCAAATCCACACTGTGGTACCTGCTAGTGAGCAAGGAGCATCCCCATTCTAGTTCTTTGGTACAGGATAGTTCAGAAATTTTTCTCAGTCAGTAAAGGATGAGGACAGAAAACAAATAGGAAAGAAAGCACAGTTTAACACGTTTCCCTTCCTGTCACGAGAAATATCCAGGACTTGGCTCCTGAAATGTCACACTAACCCAGTTCTGTGCAGGGAATGAAGTTTAAATATAAAGTACACAGAGCCACCCTTCTATCTCATTCCTCCATACTCAGATTTTCATGCTGCAATATTGCACATTTTTTTTTTTTTAATTTAAACTTTCTGAAGAAGCCAAAAGGGCATCCTGCTCACTCCCTGGGACTGCAGGAAGGGCTCAGGATTGCTCTGCTTCAGCCTGATGCTTTCTTTTGGTGACTTAAAGCACGATGGGAACCTTCAGGAAAGCCCCACACTTGTCCCCTGGGAGCCTGCAGGTGCTATGGGGGGGGAAGGGGAAGGGAGAGAAGGTCTGTATCTCCTCAGCTCCCTCCCCAGCGGGGCTCCCCTTCCTACTGCTCTGCTGACACCAGCAGGGCTGGCCTGAGGAGCGCCCAAGATGCTTGAAAGTGCAGGGGGGGGGGTTCAGCCGGCAGCTGAGGAATCCATGGCTTGAGCCAGTGCCACGGAAACCCTTTCCAAAACAAGACTCCAAGCTATCCTTAACTATCTCATTTCAGAGCCTGACTTTGACTCACAGCCCTGCTCCCACTCCACCATGCAGACATTACAAGGAATGCCACTGAGGGCCTCCAGTGCTCTTCCACTGCTGCACTGCTGCAGAAACAGCCTCACTGCTGCCTGCCTGTGTCTACAGCTGCTGCAGCACGAGGTCTCAACACAGACCTCTCTCACAGCTTAACCCAGAAATGTGGAAAACATACTATGCACGGAGGAAAATGTGATTATGGGGATGATGCTATCACCATTTGGCCAGGATTTTGTAATAGGAGGAAGAAGGCAGGCACGAGTCTAAATTGAAAAGACATACCTGGTGCTTTCTCCAAAAAGATGACTTTCGAGTCTTGCAGAAAGTTATGGCCAGTCAGAATCATTTTTTTCCCTCCAGTAACAGGAAAGCTGTCAGTACTTTGCTTCTCCACAAGAGGCAGTTCTTGGGCAGATCTCTGAGCTGAAGAGGTATATTAAAAAAAAAAAAAAAAGCAACCACAAACACACAAACATAAATAAATATTACATTCGTAAGGGACCTAATGCTTGCAATCCTTACTCTCATAAGATAAGCTGAGTTTGATATAAAAACAAGGAACAGTCAGAAGATCTGTAGGAAACACGGTTTCTGAGCGCTTTTATCACAAACAATACTCTTATCAAATACAGTGGCACAGATTCAAAAAGCTCAAAAAAAAACCCAAGATGTTTAAGTTTAAAACTCAGCTTGATCTCTACTGTGCCAAAAAGAGTATTTTTAGAGAAATCTGTTTCTTTAGAGTAACTCCTCCGGGAGACAAAATAATACATCCTCGCATATATGCCACGCATTTACAAGGCATACATGAGAACAAGACCATCCACATCCACACTGCATTTCTGTCACTACAACCACAGTTGCAAACTGACTTTTATCAGTAGCTACGAGCCTCACGATCCAGCAAAAGTTCACGGTTTAGAAAGCATATTTCCACCAACACCTGAGTGCCAAAGCACACGTGGATTCATGCAAACAGAAACCGTATTCTCGTGGCAAATATTTTACCATCTGAACTGCGACATGGAGTGAGCATGGCTGAACTTCAAGGGATGATGTGACATTTTATCCAGATTACATGGTTACTCCTGGTGTCACATGCACTAAGAGATGCATGAAGTTTTTGGCACCAGCTTATTCCACATTCTGCACTGGAAATAACACTAGCACTCTTTTTTCCCTCCTGTTTTCCATTCCTTTGAGGAGGCATGTACCACGCTTTTGCTCATTACATGGTACTTAAAATTGCAAGTCACGGATACAAATCCAAGTGGCTTCATATTTAGTGGCCTCTTGAACTTGGCGCATTGGATGGACTGTTCAGGATGCATTCAAACTGTGGCCTTATCATGCTAAATAGCAACTGAAAATGTCTCATCAGCTACAGCAAGGAGCAGGATAAAACCATGGCTCCTTTCTTTCCCTTCTTCCTTTTTTTCTTGATGTTTATTAACCTAGAGCATTTTCAAAAAAGAAACGGGGGAAATTATTCATCTCACACATATGGCTTTATGTCAGTCTACCTGTTATAGGTATGGAGGCTCTGCTACTCTTCATAATAACACTGGGATATCTTAATATAACTTCCTTCCCACCACCAGTTTGTTTATTTAAATGAATGACTATGAAGGAAGAAGGCTATAACTATTGATATAACAGCACTGCTCTTTCCTACAAAGCTTGCTTCTTTTGTAGACTCAGACTACCAGAATGGCAGCAGTGCTGCCCTGTAAAAAAGGATGTAGTACTATCACTGGTCTTAAAGTCTGTCACTGATGACACTGCTTTTGCAAGAGGAATGCAGGGATGCTCTTTCCTGGAGCTTTACTATTAACAATCCCTAGAAAAATACCAATGCTAAGCAACTTGAGCCAGGGTGTCACCTCTAGTGTATTGCTAGCCCTTCATCAAAGTGTTCAGGTCCTGTTTGCTGATTTCTGCTTTATGCTGGGGAGAGAGTGTGACTAGGACACGGTAAGTGCTTTCCAAAACCCTTACAGTTGTCACCTGTATGATAGGAAGTCACCAAAAAAACCCAAGTCTTGCCAATTTCAGGCCTACTGTTAGCTTAGCAGTACTCTATTTTTGTTCTAAGCACGTTCTTCCCTACAAAGAGATAAAGGCACAAAGCTACACTTTTTTTCCTACAGCAAAGGCATTTTGTCATCAATACAAACCATGCATTTTTGCAAAACAGAGCAAGGTTCACTGGCTAGACAGGTGCAGCAGAAGTGTTGATGGCCAAACGCTGCATGTTCAGTGACACAACAGCTAGCAAGAGAAAGACATGTGTTGCTACTTACAGCACTCGATGGGGTTGGAGGCTACTTGCAAAGAGAGGGTCCTCCCGTTGGACTGTGGGATGTGAACTCGGAAGACCAGTCGCACACGTGTGTTCTTCCGCCCAATGTCTGTTTCTCCCTTCCGCAGCTCAATGTCAGAGTTTCTGAGCTTTAATATTCCAGCACAGTCAATGCTACCCAAAAGGGAACACAGAGTAATTCAATTCATTTCAAGCAGACTTCAGAAGCGCACAAGAGGGCAGTTTCTTCCCTCTCTCCTGTACATCTCCCGTGTCATACACAGCCTCACAACCAAGCTAAACATGTAACCAAGCAGACTTCATCCACAAGTAGCTCAGTTCAGGCCATCGGTAGTAACACACAGCAGCTGAAGTTGAGCACGCAAACCTAGGATGTTACTTCAATTGCCAGAGGGAGAAAACAAAAAAGATCCTCCCACCCCACCTCATCCTGAAAGGATGGAGCTTAACAGACCAGCTGAAGTGCAAAGACATGGACTAAAGGAGTCCAGAGCACGGGACATTACTGCACACTGTGTCACTAACTTAGAATGCAGGTATACTAACAATTTCACATGTTATGGCTGATTTGGATAAAAATATTCCATGATTCTTATTCTCAATAACAACACTCATTATTGAGCACAGTTCTCACAAAGTCAGTCCCACTGTCAGTGTGCTTCTATTTGAGCGAGTTTGTGAGAGTTGTAAGCTGAGCACTGAGCTGAAGCTTTGCAAGAAAAAAATAAACTCAAGGTTTCCCCTCTACATTAGGGAAAAATGTGCTGTTTGTCAGAAAGAACTCCTGCTATTTCTGACCTCTCTCACTCCTATTTTTCAATTTTGGTTTTCTTGTGAATGAGTCAGAATTTCTGTCAAAGCAAATTCCGACAGAGAAAGTTCACAGAACAAAAGATAAATAAACATACATGCTCAAAAACCCACTGCAAAAATACCTCTGCTTTGGTTAAGACTACAAAGTCTGCACTGCAGTTTATTCTGGGTACTGGTCTCTGGCATGCATTTTATTATACTAAATACATGTAGTTTAATTTTATTTTGAATTAAAGAGTTTAATTCCTCCTCCAGACCTTTGAAGCTCAGTTCTGAAGCAAACTGCAAACAAAAACTATGGCAGCCTGGTTTTGACCTGCATTTTTTTTTGAAGTATAGATTTCAGAGTAACAAAAATACCTTTGCTGGTATGATCAAAGAAGCTAATGAACATATTAATGTTTCTTAACAAAGCATATTAGCAGAGGAAGTCATAAGAATTAAGAAATATTTGTACGTATGTCAAAATTTTATGCAATAATCCATGACAGAGAAGAAATGATGTGCATCTCACCATTGCCCTCTTTCATAGCAAGAGTTGTAAAACAAAATCAAAAAACCTCAACAATTGGTTCAGACTCTGTAAGGTACAGAGGAGCACAAATCAGGCTTGTAAAGTCATAGATATTAGCATTTGAAATTGATGGGAGCAATTATATTTGCAAAGTTAAAATATGCAGATAAGCTCCACTGCTTCATTATACGAAAGCCAAACACAAAGTATTTGTGAGAAAAGTCCTTGGCTCTAAATTTCAGTTCATTGTTAGCCTACATGAGGTTTTAGAGCATTGACATACTAGGCTTATATAAGCCAAAGCATTGTTTGTGGTTCTTGGGAGAACTCTACTATGATCTGGCATATGTGTCATGAAAATACACAGTTTGGCTCCAGAACTGTGTGACTATCTTTATTCTACAGGGAAAGATGATAGAAGCAGTATTAATGTTTCCATATGGCAAAAAATATCATTCAAACTGGATAAAAGAAGGACCAAGAAATATTTTCTGTGTTACAAAATGGTGACGTTTCAATAACCTCAATGGAATTGTGCCAGCTTCCAACAACAGAGAATGGGGCCACTAATTTTGCATTCTCGTCACGACTTAACACAATGAACTGACAGAGGTCCTCAGATCTTGAGTGATGATCCTAATCCCAGCTGGCAATGCAGTTAGCCACATTCTAGTTCTTCTATTTACATGATGAACTCCAGCACATGTTGCACACGACACTGCAAACCAGCTTCTAATAACTGCTACATACAGAAGGGCTTCAAGTGTCTGATACCGTTTTTCACTTCATTAAGGTGCAGAAAACAGTGTATGAATAACCAGGAGTAAAATCACAGTTTTTGAAAGCTCCCTGGGATTTCCCTTGGTCTTTGTTGTGGTGGGGCCTGCTTTCTTTTTGTCTGTTTATTTACCTGTCCTTTCTGTCTCCCTATAAATACACACAAAGATGCACACATCCATGTGTACGTATATGTACACGTGCACATTAATACATCAGTAGATGCACATACAAATTCCTCCCAAGGCAGGTGATTTGGAGAAGGGTTAGCATCATTGAATGAGGGTTGAAGAGGGGAGTGGATTAAATCATACTGAGGGCCTTGCTTATGTCACATACACAGCTTCATATTGGATGCCTTATACACAATCCTGCAATGAAATTTACCACTAACACTCAGATTCCTATTAAATCAGAAGTTCTAAGGTGTTGGTGCTTTCTTTCCTGCATGGAAAAACTCATTCCAGTTTAGTAACTGCATTCTGTAAGTTTTAACTCCTTTCCTAAAAATTTTGCTTCTAAACAAATGCCATTGGAAAATGTGGATTTTTATTACATAAGAACTAAGAATGGTTTTGTTTGTCATGAAAAAGGCTAGGTTACTTGGAAATGTTCTCTAGAAGAGGTTCCTTTGACATCCAAAGATAAATTTTAATAGGCCCTGTTCCTTGTGCTAGCACATACAGGAGTAAGAGGTGTCATATTTAGAAACTAAATGCAGGAGCTGAGGTAGGAGATATTTAGAGCTTGGTAACCGAGACACTTATTTTAAATGGCAAATAAGCACATTGGCTGAAACTCTAGATTGAAAGCAATCAGTTGTCATAAATATTTGCAAAGTTCATTTTGTTGTTAAGCTGATGAGAGGCAGTTCGTGCTAGTGAAGTTGTGAAAACTTACTACTACTGAATGGAGTTAAAAAAAAAAAAAGGACAGAATAAGGAAAATAGTATACAAGGAAAAAAAAAACAAATCACAAATCAGAAGAAATGAAGCAGGAAGACCAAGAGAAAAATGCTAAGCAGTCAGGCATAATGTCTGGGTCTTACGTTGCTCTCATGTTGTTCTCTGGAAGAAGTGGGATTTCCAAGACTTTGGTGTTGGAAAGTATTGTTTCGTGGCTGGTGGTGGAAACAGTCTTCCCAGTGATTCGATGAACCTGGTAGAAAGCATGGGGTCGCAGCAGGCGGTCGTCTGCAGTCCCAATGAACAGCTGTAGCGTCAGGGGCTCGCTTTCTAAGTAACCATGGAGCTGGCAAGAGAACAGAAAACGCCCACTGAGCACCACGGACATAAATGCTAGGAATCAATTAAATTTTTATAAGCAGGAGAGCCTAATTCAAGGAAAGAACTTGTGACAGGTGCTATGTGTTAAGTTTCCCCCTTCAATTTTTGCCTGTAACGTAATATTGGTACAATAAAAAGGTGCACTCAGAAAATGTCTCATTATCCCGGAGGACCTGAGGCATTTTAGATGAGGTGAACTTTTGTGCACTCTTGCTATGTCCACAGAAATCTTTGCATAAGTTCTGTTGCAGAGTTTGGCAAAAACAAACAAACAAACACAAAACAACACAGTCAATGTTCATCTGCAGTACTGAGGGTAGCAATGCCAAAGGGGTTTGCATGTGGAAAAGAGCATAGATGATCCACCCCTAAGCTACCTGGGTTGTTCCACGTGTGGAGGATGTGCAGGACACTTCCCCTCACTGATTTTTATGCCAATAAAAACTGGAACAGAATGAAGACAGATCACGTGTGCACAACTCGATGCTCACCACGTGTGCAAATTCTTCTTAGAATTGCACTGAAATCTCACTGAAGCTACTTGGCCTGACTTGAGTCTCATTCGTGTTACAGTGACAACTGTGATGCCAACAAGAGTTATTTCTACTACATGTCAAAGCAGTAGTGCCTGCCCTCAAAACTGTCGCTTTGAAGAAGCCACCTAGGGTTTATGCCAGTGCAAAGCCCAGTCTGCCTAGGGAGAGCAGACAGCATGAGCGAGCCGCATGCATCCCACTCCTCTGTCATCAGCAGCTCTGCTCCAAAGCACCAGGCCTCACGGCTCTGTGCGCTGCTCAGTGTTTAAGGTGAGGCCAGCCTAAACTCTGTGAAAAACAAGGATACAAGAGATGCTGCCAAGTAGAGGCTGACTTCAAGCAGACACAAACTGAGCTCCACACCTGCCAGTTTGGCTCACCCGCCTAACTTTTCATCTTCAGACTACAAGGGTCTTCAAGATCAGCCCTGGCTGCAGAAAAGCCCAGGATGAGCAAGTTCAGTGAGCCCAACAGCCTGGCAGATGAGGAGTGCACTGAGCAACAGGGAAATAATTGAATTGAGTACATCTGCTCCAATGCCTGGCAAAAACAGGCAGGTAACAGGCAAGCCAGAGCTCCTGGCTCATACTGCCATGCCATGCAAAGGGAGCTTGCTGCTGCATGCAGAATGTGTCCCAGGCAGGCAGAGAGGTTTTACGGTTTCCTCTCCTCACACCTCCTGACTGACCTCGGTGTGCCTGTCACACCATCACTGCAGCCAGGCAGCCCAGGCAGCTACACCCTGTGCAGTGAACCAGGGCACAGAGCTCACAGCACAGCAGCACTGAGAAGCAAGCTCAGGGACTGTGCCTGCCACAGGCCCCAACCACTTCTGTTGCCCACACCCATGCTGAGTCAATCCCAGCCACACGGGCACTAGCAGTCTCACAGTCCCCTTGCTCTTCCATCTCTCATCACTCTACCATTTCTTCATGCTACCACCTGACGCTGGGAAACAAGCCTTCAGAATAACTCTCTTCCACCTGTGAAGCTCTGCAGTGTGGGAAGGGAGGATGTGGCAGCTGCAGGAAAGAGGAGCGTGAACCAGGTGGGCAGTTAAAGGAGTTTTGTAGTGCTGAGGAAATGTTCTCGCTGTTATAAATGTACTTTTCTCTGCTAATGATTCAGGTGGAAGAGGCCAGGCTTTCAGGAGGTGTACAGCATCACTACACCGTCACTAACTCAGATCTATTTTATACCATTGATTACATCTTGGCGAGCAGGAACAGTTTTAATTTATGGTGTAGGAAAATGCAAACAAAGCTACTTCCCTACAGCTTTTTATTTATTTTTCCAGAGAAGATTTGCTGGGTGGGCCTCTCCCATGATCCTAGATCAAGCAGGAGGATCTGCTGCCATTCCTTTAATGTGTGTAGCTCTTTGTGGAGAAGGCTGGAGGCTCTGATGCTTTCATTAACTCCTCCACATCTCTTCCCTGTCTCCAGTACAGGCATTGTCAGAATGGTGGAGACAGAAAAGCAGATCTCAGCCTCAGCTCTCACAGAGGTCCTACGGACTGTGTCTTTTAGTTCAGTTGCCAGCCTCAGAGCCAGGAGCAGCAGGTGACAGGCTGCTTCTCTGCCGGGTCACAAGCAAAAAGTGGCAGTGACTTTCTGATTTGCTGCTCGAATAACTTCAAGAAGCTGCATTTCCAAGATTTCAGTGGGAGACCTTAAAAAAAAAAGGTGTTTTTCTCCAGCAGGAGTTTGAAACATGCCTGCCATGAGGCTGAGCTTTGTCATACTGCAGCAGTCCTCAGCTCTCCTGCCTCTGACCCCACTGTCAGCCATCTCCGTAGCACCAGCCTGTACCACGACAGTGTACTTCCCCTTCCAAAACAAGGTAGTTCTCAAAACACGTGGTTCCTACGTCTGGCAGCAGAAAGATTCTCAACACCAAGATCTGTGCTATGCTGCAAAAACAGAATTTTCTGGTTTTAACTCCCAAACCATAGAGATGCAGTCTGAGCAGCTTGTGCGCTCCCAGCACAGCTGGTGACCACAGGGAAGCCACCGTCTTACTCAGCACATCTCTGTCCCCGCGTGCCTTGCGGCCATAGCTGTTTACTACTGCCACAGACTTGAGTAGGGCTAGCAGAGTGACCTGGATTCAGCCTGGACTGATCTCACGCCGCGTCAACATCTCTAGAAGCCTCAGCATTGAGGCCATGGTGACGGAGGAGACATGGGGTACTGGTGGGTATTTTCGATCGTGAGCGTAACGCAGGTTCACAGAGGAAAAAGTAATAAGGTGTGACACACGAACCGATTGAATTTCTACAGGAAGCTGCTGGAAGAAAAAACTACGTAGCTATGCATTACCAGCAGTGACTTCTCCAGCTTGTTACGGAGGGTGCTTTTTATGGAGGGTGTAAAATTAAAACAAACCCATATTGAATTACAAGGCTGCTTAAAAAGTAAAAATAGACCAGCAAGTAACTTAAACCTCAATTCGTCAAAAGCAAAATCACACACTGAGATAGCCATGTGTTTTACTGAATCAGGGCGAACGGGTCAAAAAATCTTAGTCTTGCATTGGGTTCTGCCATTTCAGGCTTTATCTTTAAATCAGAACCTAGCTACTGCTGTACCTCATAACCCACTTGTGAGTCTCAGACGGTATTTTTCCCACAGGTTTTTTACTAGGAATCAACCTAAAATACAAAGCCCTCACCTCTGCATCCCTGCCTTCCCATGAGAAGAGTTTAAATGCTGGAAAATAAATATTAAGATATCAGATGCATGTTCTACATTGTTCTTTAAACTGTGTGATCTTCAAACTAGATTTGCAATTGTATTTCTCTTTTTAAGGTCCCGTTGTACAGCTCTGCTGGGCTTCGCTAAGCTGTGAGCTTTCTCTGGATATATCACATATTGTTAAGCACGCATTCTCTGGGAGCTCTTCCTCACCTGGTAGTTCTGAATGTGAAGAGAAACAGTGCTCGGCATGATGAACAAACATGAGATTTCAAGAGAATGGAAGTGTCAAAAACATCCAGGAAGATAAGGTTGCTAGTCCAGTTACTACACAGTTGATTTTGCAGTCACCAACACAGGCAAAATCCTTACTCAACTGTAAGTTTTGTGCTCTGCAGTAGAAGGCTTCGGATCTCAAATACGTATTTCTCTTTGTGTTTTCCTCAATGCATCATATTCGTTACTTTTACATTATGTGACTGATATTCCAATAGAAGCAATAACAGACAACAGTGCAAGGATTAACATTTGAAGGGGCACATACTGTTGACTACATTTAGTCATTCTCCCAACGTACAGTGTCTGTAACTGATAATATTGAACTCTGGAAGAGTTTTTAGCATGCTGTAGATGTCTGGAGAACAGGCAAGATTCTGCACGCTTTCAGCAGGTACAGCAAGAATACTCTGTGGCTCCCTCAAAATGCAGAAGTGTGACATTACTGTCACATCATTCAGAAGAATGAAAAGGGGAGCACTGGCAGTACAGGAAGAGATGTAATACTCCGGGCTATGACATTTGTCAAAAGGTAAAGGAAACAGAAAACAAGGTGAATGTGAAAGGGGAAGGGGTAAAGGGGAACTGAGTATTTCTATTAGTTAGGAAAGATTTCACACATTCACATACACGCATATTTTCCATGCATGCTCTGGAATACTGTACTTGGTATAAAGATTCTGTTTCCTGGCATGCAACACGGGATGCGTGCGTCAGACACCCTATTTTTATCTTTTTCTCTGTGTAACACAGTCCCAAAGCTGAAGCTCTTCTCATAATACCTCAGTGGCTGAGTACGGGTGACAAAGGCTGCTCTCAGCTGTAGGGTTCATAAAAAAGGATGTGCCTTTCCTATCAAGCATGCTTTGCTTGGCAGTACCTACATCCAGATGGAAAAAAACATACATTCCCCTGATGTGAAAATGTAAAGATACGTCTCTCCAACTAAGGATCGGATGCACACAGTTATTGAATGAGCTGTTCTTCCCCAGTAAAGGTGAGAATACAGCAGCCATTTGTTTTAATACGAAGTAGAGATGCGGGACAAACTTGAGTATGTAGATAAGACCACTGTGGTCAATGTCATTGGTTTTGAAGTGAAAGTAGGTCATGTTCTCCTGTTCTGACTGACCACTGACTAACCTGCTCTTTTCCTTTTTGAGCAACACTGTAAAAATATTTGAACTAGTCTCCAAAGACATTTGCATATATATTGTCTGAAGCTGCTAAGATCAAAATCAGACTTTAATTGTGGACCTGTTTTACACTCCTCTCATTCTATCAAAAGCAATGCAGTCACCAGTAATTAACAACCAGAACAGGACTGATCACAGTTAAGCTCTTCATCATCTTACATCATCTTACGCAAGAGTGAGAGAAGACTGCACCGCCTGAGTGACTGCTGCACCACAGCAAGCTTTCTCTGGAATTCCTAAACCTCTCTGTCATCGTTTTCACAACACCATCTCTCACCAACACCTCTTGGCTCTCATTAGTAAATTGCTGCTCATCTTGATGCATGGTGCCAAAGCAAATCCCAGCCTTTCCCTTCGAGTGCTCAACGTGGAATGGGCTTATTGTTCCAGCACGTCCAGGCAGTGTGGTGCTGAATGCCAGGAGGTGTTCCTCTGACAGCCAACAAATCCCAAGGAAAACAGAACCATTCCTCCCAAGCAGCAAACATCTGACTGCAAGGTAGCACCTGATTTAGACATACGTCAATCATAAGCTGAGGTTTATCACAAACACGAGCATACCCAACCACAGGGTGTTCCTGTTGTATCCGAACAAAGTGCCTGCTACATATCTACAAAATTTGGCAACCAGAACTGAACAGATCTGAAAATGATAAGCAGAAGAAGCTGGAGTGTTTTTAACATAAACATTAGGAAAACAACAAAACCTCTCCAGGCTCACCGAGGCTACTGAATTTTGAGGAATTTTTTTCAGATGTTGTGTCCCATATCTCAAATGCTATTTCAGAAACAATGGTTATCCTAGAGACTGCAAGGAAAGCTTCTACTATTTAAGTTAGGACATTTATTTTAAGAAAGGCAGCTGAAATATCCTGTGTGCTTCCGTCAAAGTACTTTGTGCTTTTGGCATGCTGAATTATCTGTTGAAATGCTCAGAAAACTACCTGTCATAACAATAAGCTCTCTGTGCCTGGAAAGGCTCCCAGAGGCCGCTGAAAGAATGGCCCCATTCTGGTGGGAGCCAAGGAGGCCATCATGGCCAGACACACCAGCCAGGTGTATATGGAATGACTTTTCAGTGTACTTGCAGGGAGTTCTGCAAAAAGACCACAGGCACACCAGTGCTTCTTTTTTGCAGGCAACTAAACCAGGACATTCCCCAGACTCTAACTGTAAATATGTTAAATGAGCGCTGCTGCTGATTTAGGACTTGGCCCATTCCAGTGTTTTCAGGACTCCCACTAATATCAATATGGGGCACAACCAGGGACTTCATATCCATCCTCTAAACTAGTCAGGAGCTTGTTCTTGATATTGTCCAGGCTATCAAGTGCTGTGTCCTTCATGACAATGATGTGCAAAAATCCATATGTAACAGCTGTATCAGCAATAAATTTGTAAATGTGTGTGCCTGCTCTTTATACATTTAATACATAATCAAGTCTGTGTGAAAACAAACACATCTATACCTCTAAAAATAATAAGAAAAATATCTACCTTTTTTTCATCTCTTCTTGTGCCCCATCTCTGAAGGCATTCAAGGCCAGGCTGGATGTGGCTCTGGGCAGCCTGGTCTGGTGGTTGGCAACCCTGCACATAGCAGGGGGTTGGAACTGGATGAGCATTGTGGTCCTTTTCAACCCAGGCCATTCTATGATTCTATGATTCTATGATTCTATGATTCTATGATTCTATGATTCTATGATTCTATGATTCTTCTCCAGCCATGACACTGATGGCCATACTGCTTGCACTCAGCAGTGCTTTACACATCTGTCTGTCTCACTCTTATTTCAGAACTGTTCAAGGAATAATCTATGCTTGAGTATTAGTTTGGAGAGAATCATTAGCAAGAATAAACGGTCTGATGAAGGGGGGCTTCTTTTGCTTATGCTCTCATCAGTGATTCGGAATGTAATTGCTAAACGCTTTCAAAACAGGAAAATGTGATAAAATGGTAAAATCTATAGAACAGTGAAATCTTTGAAGTAATTGCTGCTTGTCTATTCAAGCTAGAGCTTCAAGAACTCCACAAAATAGCTTTATTGCAATCTTTCTCAATCAGTTGGTTTTTGTCGTTTTTTCTTTTATGGTAACTGCACGTGATGAATGGTAAAATAAAACACTGTCATATTTAAAAAATGTACCTAATACACAGCCTCAAAACCATAACATCAGTGAGTATTCAGCATCTCAATTTTTCGAAAACAAATTGAAGATCAAGCTGTTTAAACTATAAAGAAAGTGCATAAACATTTCGGGTACTGATTTCAGCTATAAACACCAAGCATGCATAAATATAGAGCCATCACTCTGATTTTTAAGAAAAAAAAAATACTTTTAGCTACCACACAGAAGTATCTGGAGATGTAAGTTGTTACATCACGGGTTTAAACGGGTAGAAGGAAAAGTTGGTTTTGCAGGCAATCGACTGTCATATGAAGTGAAGGCACTGAAACCAAGATCAGGAGACCTGGAGATCTATTCTCGTGTTCACTGCAGGGATCCTGCATGACCTTCACTTGGGCATGTCCCTTAGCTCCTTGCCTTGGCTTCCCCTCAGCTGAGTATGCCCAAGGACCTTTTGCTGAAGGACCAGAATGCCAGGAAACTACTGCTCTGCCAAAAATCTCTATATATTATATACATATATATATATATACACAAAACTGGTTCATGAACTGCTGTGGTCCCTGCCTCACAGTGGGCTCTTTTACCATCCCTGTTTCTTTCCAGCTTTAGCTCCTCAGGTGGACATGTTTCATCCACTGCTGTACTACTTGAGTGCCCTCTATTCGTTTTAGGGCTCCAGCCCAGAACAGTGCAGGCTACTACAGTGCAGGCTACTGCAGCCCAAAGCACACCTAGGATTGCAAGTAGCACAACACAAGAGGCAAACTCACTTGTTGACTAACAAGACAGGCTCCCCTTCTCTTTGCTGGGAACCAGGCAAGCAAGAGAGCTTGCCAATTTTTTGATTAGGTGCAAAGCCCAGCTCCAGACCACATGTCAGTGTGGATGCAAATCAGAGGTGCTAAACTTGGGCCACTCGGATGCTCTTGTACACTGTGTTCTCTAGTGAGAGCACAAGGCAAAAAAAGGGAGCATCTTATTTAAAATATTAGAGCAGAAGAACTTCAGTAAAACAAGAAGAAGAAGAAGAAGAAACACCAGGAACCAAAACAGCTAAGCTGTTCTGTAAGAGCTCTCTGGTCGTAGTAGCTTCTCTGAATTTTATCTGACATGGTTGGCCAGACTGAGTGTATAATTTATGCCCTGTATGACATAACATCTATGCTTCTCTCCACAGTCCCTCACTCACTTCACATAAAAATGTAACAGAAATTCCTACAGTTTTTGTGCTGCTTACAAGATTTATTTTTCCTTTCTGAAAATCCATTTTCCTTGGATTCACTCGAACTCTGCTTTAAGATCCAAATGTAGTTAAGAGTTGGTTCACAAATAAAAATAAGATGGCTTGTTCCTGCAAAGAGCTAAGCCTAGGCAGAGAGTGAGAGCTGGATGGAAGAAGGAGTGAATGAAAAGCAGCAGGAGTGTGTTTTATGTGGCACTTTCTAGTGCTGCCACTTGGACTTAAATTCAACAGTGCAGCAAAAGAGCAGCTGTTCACATCATGATGAGTAAAGATCTATATAAAACTTCCAGCTGCAAATACGCTGTGAGGAATTATTAATCTTAATGTAATAGAGATGCTGTACACTCAGTCACTGGCTCACAAGTCATTTCTGTCTCCATCCAGGGAAAAACAGCCTTCGTGGCTGCTGGCTCCCATAACAGCCATGAGATCTCCTTCTCTAAACAGCCACAAGATGCTGCTCCCTATTTCTAGGAAAGCTATTCCTCAAAAACAGGTGCTCTTGCTAGTGATTCTCTTTAGACGAACACTCAAGAACCGACCCAGTTCACAATCCTCAAAAAATCATAATCATTATATTTATGAGGATGATGTCCATCACAGTAACTAATAGGCACCTTGTGCACTTAGACCACTGGGACATCATTATCATTCTTGCACCCAGCATGTAGCAAGTTGCAAAGGAGAAGGCAATCTTCTACCATGAAACCAAGATGCCCCTTCCCTAATCGTAGCTGTTCCCAGACCTGCTTTCAAGTGATCAAAGGCAGCCACCCAACTCTGAGCCATATCACAACCCATCTCCAAGAGAGCATCACCCAACTGTACAGCTGTGATCTCTTAAAACCTCAGCACAGCTCTCTCAGGAGGGAGGGACATCAAGCCCAGGCTGCCCACCTAAATCAAGTTTTCCTCCTCCTCAATAGTCTTGTGCTTCCCTGTGGTGGCTGCAGCTGGCCCTGTGCTCTGCCTTCCATCCTAGGCAGCCTGTGTGCAAATTGCAGTTTGCCTTTTATGCACTGTTCCTATGCAGAAAGCTCACACTTATGTGCTAGCACAGGCCTTCCTGGGATCCCCAAGTATGTGATACATGCTGCGAGGAGGAAGAGCATTAGACAGTCTCTGTGCTGATGTCTTCTGGAGGATGCCAGCATCCGTTCCAGTGACAGCACCATGCTACCGTGAGTATCCATCAGCAACTTCTCTAAATGCCTCACTGTCACCTGGTGACCCACAAGCACTGCAGTACCTGCATGCCTCCAACTTCAGGGGTAATGGATTGCCCAGCTACACCTGGGGATTATCTGCTGAAGAATCAAAGCTTTTTACTGCACACCAAGGTGAATCTTGGTTCACACAGGACATGGGCAACACACTTCTAGGCAGAATACCTCTGAGGTTGACAAACACAAATGGGACAATATTAGACTGGAAGTTATTACCTTTCACCTCTATTTTTACACCTACTCCAATGATATTTATTTAAACTACCACTGAAGACAGAAAGTTGGGGCTATGCTTAAAGGCGTTATCTCTGTAAATATTTGGAGAACGATAAATACTGAGCCATATTAATAATATGAATATTAGTCTATGCGTTTTGTTGCCATGAAAATTAGCATAAATACTCTTTTGATTTTTAATTTCTCACTGTGTGA
The DNA here is from genome assembly GCF_987193195.1 of Phasianus colchicus. Classification (NCBI taxonomy): domain Eukaryota; kingdom Metazoa; phylum Chordata; class Aves; order Galliformes; family Phasianidae; genus Phasianus; species Phasianus colchicus. Next base: position 4,128,365 of record NC_143438.1, read on the forward strand.
TCATTGATTTCCAACAACACCTTTAAAAAGACAAAATAATTCTTATGTAAGACTTGACACAGTTTAGTTAGCAAATAGAATTAAAGACCACAGCACAGAGCAGGATCTAAAAATGAAAACTCAGTGCCAGAAGCAGACAAAGCATGTTGTGCAACAACAGTAGCATGTCCCATGCTGGACATAGTATAATTAGATAGTCCATTAGTTAAGCCCAGACTGCCTTCTTCAACTTAAGCCCAGACTGTTTAGGGAAAGGAAAGAGCTGGAAAAGAGGCTCTGTGATGGTCTGAAATAAATCTTCTTGCTTCTTCTGTGAGTAACATGAATATTGATGGCTTCCCAGTTTCACAGCACCTCCATCCCTTTTATTTATGTACAAGTGAGTTAATGAAGGAAGGCATTTTTAACAAATTATAGAAGTGTAGAGTGAGGATGGCTCCGCCAACAAAGAAGCAGAGAGCTGGTTACGGAGTTATGGAATTCTCTGCTAGTTTTTGCTTCATCAGATACAGATACATATGAGATTAGAGACAGAAAATTTCATAACAAGTTTTTACATATTTGGAGCCTGCTCTATGTTTAACCAATTTCTGCTTCATCCTTCTTAAAAATCAGCATCTGTGCTATGTGGTAGAGTAACTCCTTCTTCACAGCACTTCCCAACCCTCTGACTCTGATCCTTGTGCAGAATTTACACTTCCATTCCTTGATAAATAGAACAGACTAATTCAGCTCTCTTGTTCTTTGGAGTCAGAAGAGTGCTGTCTACAAGCACGTGCTCTTCAAGACAGGTTCTGCTTCCATTTTTTTAATCCCCCAAAAGGTACCAAAGTGTTGTCATCGCACACACAACATTCATAAAGGTGCTGTTTGTGGCTACTATCTTAAAGCAGAAATGGCAACATGTTTTGCACTTTTGATCCTGTTGTCCTTCCACAAGCCACCTTTGATCCAATTGGTCCTAGAGCTCTAATTACTCTGAACTTTTATCTGAGAGCATGCCTTCCACAGAAAGCATCTTAATGGAGCAATAAAAATAGGCCAGGTATATTTTATGTGTCAGCTTCAAGGTTTTGACCTCCAAAACAGTCTGGTTAAAATGTGAAAAATTCTGAGATTGGATTCCACACTGTGAGCTGTTTGAGAGCAATGGTGATACCACTGATTGATGTCACCTGTTTTACAAAAAAAAAAACAACAAAAAAAAACCTCCTGACATTTGCACCTTTATTAGAAGCAAAGTAGCCTTTAGGTCATTTAATTTTGATAGAAGCAGAATTTTAGAATGGATACAGCAGACCAGATTGTCTAACTAGCACAGCATGAGCAGCTCTGCCCAACAGACTACCAGGGCTAAAATAAACTGAAAGGCCTGTGATCTTTAACATCAAGTAAATCAAATAGGTAGGAGAAAGTCTTATGACACACGTTCTCAAGACCTGTGGACAGTTTTCAAGCAGTCATTCTAAATACCCATGTTGACTAGAATTATTTGGCAACAACTGTTGCACTAGAATTTCCCTCAAATACTGACAAGCTCAGACCACAGCCCTGTTCAAAGTTAATAAGGTATATATAAGATAAATAAAACACTGTAAATATTAATGACTGGACTTGCAAATAAAAGCTTTGCAGAAGAGATTATTTGCTGCCTTGAATGGATGACACTTCACTTCAGCTGATGTAGTAGGATGTCCTTACATGAATGGGATCTGAAGAGGACACTGAGGGTACACCATCTTCTCAAAGGGAGTCACAGTGAGTACCAGTGACCAGCATCTGTGCTTTTACACCAAACTAGGACAGTATTCAGATCAATTTGTTGAAGTTAAACATGGCTCTGGCATGGGTTAAGTGTCAAGCCTGAGATAGGAACACCGATGTCTCAAAAGCCATCAATCCTCCCCACCATACTTAAACCTTACTTGGGTGTCTCAGTTAAGAAGTGAATCTTAGTCCTGGCTAACTGGTAAGACTGTAAAGCCTGCTAGGCCCAGTGATACCTAATTATATATAACACATCAAGCCAAAAATAAACAGGGGAAAGTTGGGTGATTCATGCCACCTAACTAACATCTACAGGCTGGACAACCATGAGGAGTAAGTAGTTAACCGTGACTGCCTTCACAGCCAGCAAGAAGAAATTTGCACTCTGAAGGCGTGACTTACCTGAGCTACTTCAGATGTTCTCACCAGAATAAAATTAATAGCTCCCTAAACTCTATAATGACAAGCTTTCCCCCTGATGACAGAGAAAAACTAAAGCAATTAGCTCACTTGAAGACATCAACGCTTAACCAAATAAAACTGAAACGCAGAACTGCCCCGCAACCGACCTGGGGCACAGTTCAAAGCAAGAGTCTCTCACAAAGCCTGGCAGTACTGGGAGAAAGATGCACCTGAAGAGACATCCAGAATACTTTCTGTGAGAACATTCCCACAGTGGCACAGTCTGCTACAGACATGATGTTTTGCACTTCACCATCATGCATTTTGGGCATTCGCTCGTAACTTTTCACGGCAGTGGTACAGGACCATCAATTTAGACCACAGAATGGCTAAGGTTGGAATGAACCTCTGCAGGAAATCTAGTCCAACTCCGTGCTCAAGCACAGACACCCAAAGCAAGTTACCCAGGACCATGTCCAGACAGTCTTTGAATATCTCCAAGGAGCGAGACTCCAGATCTGCTCTGGGTCAGCAATTCAGTGTTCAGTCACATGCATAGTAAAAAAGTGCTTCTTGGTGTTCAGGGGGCACCTCCTGCGTTGCACTTTGTGCACACCACCTCTCATCCTGTCACTGGGCAACACTGAAAAAAACAGCCTGCATCTATATTTATTGCACCTGCACTTTAAGCATTTGTGAACATTGGTAAGATCCTTCTCAGTCTTCTCTTGTCCAGGCTGAACACCCCAGCTCTCTCCAACTGAGAGATAGGTGATATGCTCCATCCAATCTCTTCAACATTTTCATAGCCTTTTGTTGGACCCTCTCCTGTAGCTCCATCTTTGCCTTGTACTGTGGAATCCAGAAATGGATACAGTGCTTCACGTGTAGCCTCATTAGAGCTGAGCAGGAAGAGAAGAATCACCTCCCTTGACCTGCTGTCAGTACATAGTGTAGACCAGAATACTTCTGCACTGGTCTCAGTGGCAAGGTTACCCTGCTAGCTCATGCTCAATTTGGTGTCCACCAGGTCCTACCAAGCTGCTTTCCAGCTGCACAGCAGCCAGAACATCCTGGTGCCTAGGATTGTTCTTCCCCAGCTGCAGGATTCTGTACTTCCCCTTGTTTAACTTCACGAGGTATCAGTCAGTCCACTTCTTCAGCCTGTCCAGGACACTCTGTATGGCAACACATCTCTGTGATGTATTAGCCACTCCTCCAATTTCACATCATCTGCAGACTTGCTGAAGGTACGCTCTGTCCCATCATCCAGATCATTAATGAAGATGCTGAACAGACTGAACGCAGTACTGACCCCTCATCTTCACCATTAGTTACTGGCCTCTAAATAAACTGCACCACTGTTCACTACCCTCTGGGCTACTCAGGCAGTTTTTGATTATTTAACTGCCTTCTCATCCAGCCCAATCTGCCTATAACTGAACAGTTTGTCTGAGGATCTTAAGGGTGACACTGTCAATGGCCTTAGTGAAGTCCAGGTGAACAACATTCAGTGCTCTCCTCTCAGCTATCGGGACACTCATTTCATTGTGGAGCCTTGTCAGGTTGGTCAAGGATGTCTTCTTGGTGAAGTCACGACTACTGCTGGTGATTTTCTTCTCATTCTTGTGCCCACAAATGGTTTCCATGATTAGCTGCTCTGTCACCTTTCCACAGACTGGTGTATAGTTGCCTTTGTCTTTTTTCTTGCCCTCCTTGAAGATAGGTTGGATGTGCTTTCCTCCCATCTTAGGATAATTCTACCTGCTGCCATGATTGATCGAGTCATAGGAGCCATCTTGACCCCAACAAGACCATCTCCCTGCAACTGTACGCACAACTCTAACTCATCACATTTATTCCCCATACTGTGTTCATTAATTAGTGTACAGGCATTTCAGACAAGCATCACAGCTAGTTGAGTTCCTAGAGAGACTTGGGGGATTTTATTATGCCTATAGGCACCTCCTTGATTACATGCAATGTTTGGTAATCCCTCCACAGTATACATGATGCGCGTTCCTGGAACAGTGGTACTTTGCAACCCTCTGCACTCCCAGAGGGGAATACCAAAGCCAGCATCATCAGTGCTTCAGTTCCTCCACTCAGATTTCTGCAGCCTCAGCAGCAACACATGGTGGGCACCAGGTGGTCACATGTACCAACTTCACTCTCAGCCTCACTCTGTAATCCTTCTCCACGGCTGAGATGGGACTGACAGAACATCCCTCTCTCAGGTGGGAGGCACTCATCTGCAGGGTAAATTCATTCATCTACAAAGACTGCAGTGGTCCCACTCATTCCAGCAGTGCTCCAGATCTCACATCTGGAGCACAGCGGAAATTCTGGAGTAGCTTCAAGCACATTTCGTGTGTCTTGCTGTTGCTTTTATTTTGTGTGTATGGTTTTATATTAAATTAAAACTTACATTACATACCTTTCTTATACAACAGGGCAAAAACCATTTGCTAACAACTGAAGAGATGTGAGGCTGAAGGTCAAACTTAATCATATTTTAGTTTATTGTACTCAAGACTGGAGGAACAGAAGAATTCTTCTACTCATTAGATTAATTCCCTAAAAACATCTGCTCTTAGCCACTAAGATTCTAAGTTAATGCTGGCCTGTGACTAGAGCAACTATATGTGTAAAATCCATTTGGTTGAGAGCTTCAGGAGCTTTATTTACACTAGCAAAATTGCAGAGCCATAGCTTACCGTCAGCATCGCCACTGTGCTGTTTTGCTGTTTGGAAAAAACTCTCAAATGTGCATCCATTTCAGCTACTGTTCTTGTGCTGGCAGTGGGGCTATGTGAGTTCACTTACTTCAAGGTTTTCCTCGCAACCGAGAGGGATTAGGAAATGGGGCTTTGATGTGTTCAGGACATGTGCTTGACATTACTTGTATACCTAGAAGCTGGCACGTGTGCCTGCGAGTTGTGGTCTGAATTGTTTGTCCCTGTCAGCTCATATTTTCAGCTATGGGTGGAATTTGTGTAAAATTCTATTACTATATGCCATTTTATATTCAGTAGTAACCTACAATCTATATTCAGTAACTATATTTGGTTCTACATTCAGGAATATTTTATTATTGTAGAATATGAAATGCAACACACAAGGCCCATGTGATGAAAACATCATCATCACAGGAGAGGAAGCTGAATACTAAAGTTACAGCCATTTGGAAAATATCTGCAGAATTTTAAAGGATTATTGATCAATAAATGCCATCCCTAAATGTAAAAAAGAAAATATACCCATTCCAAGCCATTTTATGATTTCTTGCAAATACGAGGAGATATTTACTTATTTTATGTAGCTTTTAAAGCATTCTGTGATGACAGGTGCTATCTAAATATCTAAATAGTGTTACAAACACAAACAAACCCGCACGGTGTTGCGTTCTGTTTCAACCAAACAAAATACTCTTCTATGGCATAGGAGATATTAAGGACATATTAAAACACTGCAAAGAGTGGCAGCATTTTGTTTGGCTTTCCCCCCCTCACCCCCAGTTCTGGGGACTAATCCAAGGTGGAAAAATTAATCTGACCCATCCCAGTTACCCTTCTTCAGCACTTCGTTTGGTTTTTAGACATGCTATTCCTCTTCAAGTCAATGAGTTTTACTGCTAAATCTAACCTGAATGTTAGATTTATTTAGAATGCTGCCAATTTTCTCCGGTCTTTTTCTTCTAGAAACGAAGGCACTCGATACATATACAGCAGTGAAACTGTATTAAAAGCCACAGCAGGTGGAGAATAATACAACCCAGGGAAATTTTTGTTTTTGACTCTACTCACTATCAAAGCTATGCACAAAGCACACCAAGGCACAGTAAATAAAGACATTTCACACAGACAAGCACGAAATCTTCCAAAACAAAGAAAATTAAATTATCTTTCAACTAAAGAGCACACAGCAATGAAACACTAAATGAGCAATTCTAATTAAAAACATGCTGCGAATCTCCTACTTTCCACCAAGAAAAAAAAAAAAATCACACTAGTGTTTATGCATGTATAGCCACTCTCTAAAACCAGTCAAGCAGCTTTCAAGCCAAACAATGCAAGACACAGCATCCCAGAACTACAAAACATATTGAAACTATTTCCAGAGCAATCATAACAACAACATGCTAGGCAAGGATCTCCAGGGAGGGGGTGGCTCCCTGGTGCTGCCCACTGTGTTTGGCACAGGGCTGGCAGCACCCATGCAGCATCCTGTCCCTCACCCCATAGCCAGCAACCTCCCAGTGTATGCAGCCCTGTGCAATGATGCTTGCTTTGGCAATGGTTAGTCTCATCCAAAACACAGCGTGTAAACAAAGCCTTGTGTACCCACATGCATACGTAGGAGAGTTGAAGAGCTGGTAGTCCTGGCCCCAGGCAAGCATGGGCAGCTGCTGTGCAAGCTCTTCCACGCAGCTCTGTTCGAGCCTCCTAATCCCTACATGCTGCAATCATCTCAGGCTCAGATCCCTCTCATGGCAGTGCTAAATCAAGCCACAGCCTCAGATGAACACGCTGAGATGGGAATGAAAAGTCCAGGCTAACTCCTTGCTTCTAAGCAGGGTTAGAGTTTCACGTACAGCTCAGTTCTGAGCAGCTCTCCAGAAATGAAACGCAATCCCTCTTCCAACCCGCTTCCTTCTATTTATTTACCTTTTTGCAGAGCCACAATAGGCTGTGGGCTTCCTAGACACTAGCCACTGTCCTTTCATGGGCAGAGAGCCAACGGGATAGAAATGAGTGGCTTGTTATGTACAGCAAAGACGGATAACCTGTGCAGAACATGTATGATATGCTGATACTGCTATTCTGATGCAGGCACAGAAACAGGAACCGGCTAAATATAGCAGACTTCAGTGACTGATCTAAATTACAGACTTAAATGATATGAAGAAAGGTGCAGCTCTCCCAAAGACAAAGAAAAGTAACGGGAAGATTTTGCTAAGTGAGGAGAATTTTGGTCATGGTATCATTATTCCTGAATTGCCATCAGGACATCCAGTTAAAGCTTCAGAGACACAGAGATCTCATGCAGAAATTAGATGTTTGCAGACAGGTGAGAGAGTCAGCATAATGACGGAAGAACAAAAGATGAGATCATCCTAGAGAATCTCAAAATCAAAAGGACTGGGGAAAAGGAGGATCCAGGTAACAGCTTTCACCTGAAAACCACCAGAAGGAAACAGGCACGTGTGGGGCGAGCCCTGAAACTGATATCCTCAGGTTTTTATGAAGGAAAAACTATTAAACATCCTGAAAACCATCAAAGAGGCACAGATTCTGCAGCCTGAGCCCTTTTTTCATGCTGTTTTCAGGCTGCTAACAGTCTCCCATGCTCATGTATGATACCCACCCTCTTGTAGCTCTGGTGCACGGCAGTGTGTCTTAATCCACATTTTGCAGCTGAGTAACGTGGGTGACATGGGAATAATAACACCACTTTATGAACGTAGACTTGTTTGGTAGAAAACTCAAGCTCACGTTAAACCTTTAATCCCACTTTATTAAAATTTAAGGATGCACTTATGTGCTCTGCTGCACTGTAACAAAAAGATCACTTTGCTCAGTCTTGCTTGCATTTTTTCTCTTACTTTTCACAGAACTGTATTTTTGCACAAGTATGATTTCAAGTGGCAAGAGAGGATGGCTCTCTCCAGTGAGACAGATAGGATTTTCCCATTAACATCAGTGAGAGTAGCTTTTGGTGGTGACACTATATTACCAATGTAACAAAGAACAAAACTTGTTGAAGGGGACTTGGCTGTAGGTAACTGAAATGTTGAGGAACTCCCAAAAGTGCAGCATTGCCATGCCTGCAAGTGTTGTTTACTTTTATTGTGGCTCCAGTTGAAACCCATGGAGTAGACTTTTAATCCTTAATGTACATTATGTCTGCATGCAAACCACAAGCAGGAGTTTCTCTGTTTTATTGGGTACTGAAACATTAAAAACAGGTGTTTAAAAACCATATTACAAATCTGTCTGCAACCTGTATTATTTTTACTACGTGCAAGTAAATTGATCACTAGTGTATTTCAATTGTTTTAGTGAAAATATACAACTGCTAAATTATTTCTTAAACATATGGAGAGAGAGAAAGTTTATTTGATTTTGCTCCACTGACAGCAGACAACATACTTCACTTCTATATATTTATATAGCAGATGCTGTAATGGATCATCTCTTTCATGGCATGTATCAAAGAACATCTCTTGAGCTATTCTTCACGGGGAAAGTCGAGATAAACCCCTGCTCATCATGAAAGCTGCAATGTACTTCTAGAGAGCAACTGAGTAATCTGACACCATATTTTCCACCGATTCGGTCTGCTGGTTGGAACAATGACTGATTAAAATGGAAAATCTACACTATTACCACATATACTGACACTCCAGATTATAAGGTACAGTACAGATGTGATTTTACTCTTCTAACATACAAAAATTAGAGAGTTTAGACCAGAAATTATTTCAAAGAAGTTACCCTGTTGTGAAAGTGATCTAAAATATGAGCTGGCCCCACAATACCTTCATACACAATGCACTCAATATAATTTTTGTGGTGTTCTGTGTAATTTGGAGTACTAAGAAGGAAAATAAATTGTTTGCCCTGAGATATTACTTTTAGGAATAGAGGACAGATGTCTAGTTGCTGAAGCAGACTTGTAAAAAATTAATCACTTGCCTCATACAGGTTAGCAGTACTTGGCAGGTAGGTTAGCACAGCTCATAATGAAGCATCTGGCTTTTGGTAGAGCTGCATTTTAATTTTAACTGTGTTTCGTTTCAGCTTTTGGGCCCATATAAACGTGCAATAATCTGACAAGTCTGGAGCGGATTTGCTGATTGATAACATCAGTGTAGATCTTCTAAATTGCAACCAAAACTGCAGTCAACTGAATTAGTAACTGTGCCTCGAGCTCAGACCAGTGCCTGGGTGACCACTGCTGAACCTCCCTACAAAGTCATTTTAAACCCAGTCCTCAATCTCTTACCCATCCAAATTACTTTCTTAAAATCAGCCAAATTAACTACAGTAAGCAACTCCTAAGTACATAATTATATAAGAGAGAAGAATATCCTTTGCTTCATAATCACAACCGACTCATGTCATCACTTTTTGGCAGCACGCGCATTCTAAGCACAGAGTAAAACTTCACACAAGAGTAAAATTTCATCAACGATCTCCAGCTGACACCTCGAGCACTAAGAACTGCAGCCCCTTCCATCAAACTGCTCTGATGTGCTGGTTTCACAGAAACAGGATCAAATATCCCACTGCTACTTCTATGGTTTTCTTCCTCTTTTTTTTTTTTTTTTTTTTTAAGTTCTATGTTAATGATATTGTATATTTTATAAGGGCTGCTCCAAAAGTAATGCCTCCTGTTTTATTATGTTGGCCCACGAGGCAGATGTTGGTGGTATGGCAACAGAGGCTGAACCTTCCCACCGACACTCCGTTACACGTTGTTGCTGTGTGACAGATGGCAGCAGAGTCTGACAAAAAGGAGTCTGACGTGGACGTGTGTATGGAGCAAAGACGTGTCACTGAATTCCTCCATATGGAAAAAAGGGCACCGACTGACATTCATTGACACCTGCTGCACATTCACAGAGACCAAAGAGTGGATGTGAGAACAGTGAGGCAGAGGGTGGTGCATTCCAGCAGTGGTGACAGCAACCTTCTCTGGTGCAGATGTTTATGAGCACGGCATGCAGGCTCTTGTTAATGGCTGGTGAAAACGTACAGCTAATGGTGGTGACTATATAGAAAAAAAGTGTTCTGTAGGTGAAAAGTTTCTCTGTCAAATAGTGTTATTGTGCTCTTTGCATCTGTTGTAGTTTCCATGGAACTAAATAGGAGGCATTACTTTCAGAGCAACTTATGTATACACAGCCTAAGACATTTCCTCTTCACCCAGTGTGGCCCAGGAAAGCCAAAGGTTGGATACCCATGTATTAGATCATGAGTTAAACAAGTGCTAATTTTGTTTTTACATTTTTTAAAAAGAACACTTTAAAGAAGAACGGATCACACTGCAGGCTCCTGGGCTCTACTACATCTCAAAAGTGAGCACAAAGAAAGGAATTTGGGAGCACAGTTCTGCAAGTGAACTTGTAGCACCCTTAGCAGCAGTAACACAAATGCCCAGTTTGTGTAGGTACTTTCCAAATGCACTGCTGTGAGGAAATTGCCTATGTCAGCCACTGATTATATTCACTTTTTTTTTGTTTCTGTCTTCACTGACCACTAGCCACTGGAGGAAAGTCCCACACCCACAAAAACACTTTCCTCTTGTTTTGCTACATAGAGAACAGAGAGGGGACAGATTTCTTATTTGTCATTTTTAGATCTGACCACTTGTGATAAAGGTGAATGGCAACTTCTAGAAAGAAAATTCAGCAATGGAGCACAAAACATGGCATTGACAACTTCTAGCAAGGGCTATGCAATATTATACAGGTGAGAAGGAGGGATGGAAAGGAAGGACAAGAAAAGCATAGCACTCAAAGTCAGGTTGAGTCCTGATTCTTCCCTGATGAGCAGCAATACGCTTTTTAAAGTAATGCTTCCAAAATAATGATAAATCACCCTTTCAGACAGCATTCAAGAAAAATCTTATATGTTGCAAGCATTTCACTGATGTAGCATGACAGATGAGGACAATGTGAATGAGGCAAAAGAAAATGAAGACTACTACTTTTATGCTCAATTTTTCTTGGCCTTACAAGGACTTGCATCACATTGTTTCCAGACTTTTAGAGTATGTGAGCTGTTCACCACCAAAGCCATCAGACAAGGGGAACAGAAGAGATGGTTCTACAAGATAAAGTTGACTCCTCTGCTTCTTTGCTAGGTCTAACCAGGATGGAAAATATTCATTCATCCATGTAAAAGAGGTACCATGAAAGCAACAACACAGTGTGCATCTTATCAGTAACTGCCAGAGGACAGTGAGAAGATGCTAGAGAATGACAGAAACACAAAATATCCTGAATTGGAAGGGACATACAAGGATAACTGAGTCCAACTCCTGGCTCTACAGAGCATCACACAAAATTCAAATCCTACATCTGAGAACATAGTCCAAACGCTTCTTGAACTCAGGCAACGTGGGGCCATTGCCACTGCCCTGGGGTTCTAGGGCCCAATCAACCTGTCAGTTAAGAACTTTTTCTGGATATCCAACCTGAACCTCCTCTGCCACAGCTCCGTGCCATTCCCTCGGGTCCTGTCGCTGTCACTGCAGGGCCAGAATACTAGCAGTGTTTAGCTCTGTGCTGACAGGGACAGTGTGTGTCCCAGGCAACAGCAATCTATGTGGTAAGCAAGAAATGGAGGAGAGGAGCCTACATGAAAAAAAAGAAGCATCAAAGGTGCTTGGTTACAAACTCTCTTCATCCACAGTAAGAGGCAGAAGCCATTCCAAGCACATGGCTGGCCTTCGAACACCACCACTACCTGTGCTTTTGGAGCTGCTAGTGAGTCTGAACTGAAGGCAAAACTAGAAAGCAGTTCTAAATCCTTCAGGCTGTAGAACCTGATTAAATATCCCGTCATCCGAACAGTCAGGATATGTCCTACAGCATCAGACAGGCTGAGCATGGGTGAGGCACCATTTTAAAAGGAGACCAGAGTGCATCACCCGAGTGCTGGCTGGTGGAAATTTTGTTTATTCACTTGGAAAGGTCTGATGCTCTAAACAGCAGAGGCCTGTCCTCAAAATCATTCATAAATCATAGTTGAAGTTGCATTTTCAGAGTCATTAAATTCTGACTGGCTGATAGCAACACTCTTTCCAGAATGGCTCCCTTCTGGACTTGGCCCTTCCTAGGTAGGCCATAAGCTACCTATATGGAAGTGCCCTGTGGGACCAAGCTTTATATGAAATACCAAAAAAAGGAGAAACTCCCTTCTTCCCAAAATATCGTCTTCTAATGATGAAAAGCTGCAGTAAAAAACTTTCAGTGGATTTTCTTCCATTTGTTGGATTTATAGAAGCAATAACAGCCTTAAAACATCTGCCATATCATTCTACTTTTCAGTTTTGATTATCTGTCTGCTAGTTTGAGGTTAGTGTTAACTATACAGATGCAAGAAGTGAGAAAGCCATTCTGCTTAGATTTATTCTTAGGAAGAATAAGGCTGTCCAAAGTAAGGCAATAAAACATAGGCTCTCTGTTTGATTTGTTGTATGGTTGCATGGCTTTGTGCTATTAGTTGCAACCTGGCTAACAGGTGCTTGCTAGTGTCTTTATATTCTCACATAAGAAAGGATTATATTTCCATCTGGATAATAGGGTGACACTGTCCTCTATAAAGAAGTTAAAAACAGCACAGAATGGAAGTCCACCGTGGTACAACAAACTAAATCTTCTTTTACTAACAAGAATATGGCCTTTTCTCTGCTCTGACCAATGAACAGTGGAAAAGGGAAAATGGTTAACATGATTTTTTCCACATCCACTCCTCTTGGTCAGGCATCAGGCTGCCAGAAGCTGAATCAACCACGGACTGTTCTTCCTCCAGCTCCCTTGACTCACCCAGAAATGGTAGTGACCGTGCCTCTTAAAAACAAACTCACAGTGTTCTGGGTTCCCTACTAAGAAAGCACTTACACACACACTCCAAGTATGTGAGACATCCCATACTGTGTGCTTAAAAATGAAGCACAAGCTCACCTTTGCCACGCAGCATCACTGCATTGCTGGGAAGGACCTGCCCTGTTCTGCCTGGAAGAGCTTTTATCCCTTCATCCCCTTCCTGCCATCAGCAGCGAACACCTCTTTCCAGTCCTTTCCTTTAGCTGTTAATTTCTCTCTTCCTCCCATACTGTTTGTGTAACTGCACAGCTCTACTACCTCATGTTGTCAACTATTTGTGAAGCAGTATGTGTGATGCAGTCCTGCATGAGGCTGTGAGGTTCAAACATAATACCCTAATTTGAATGCATTTGCAGCTCACTGGACTGACTACAGCCCCCTGAAGTTACAATGGTTTGATATTCTGTAAGGGGTTCGCGCAAGATACTCATAGTTCTTGGGTCTTGAAGCTGAAAGACTCAGATGGGTATCTGTGGTAGCCAGCTGCTGGACTTCTGCGAGGCCTTTGATAAAGTCCAGCATCACACTCGTATCTTCATATTGCAGATATATGGATTTGAAGGGTGAACTTGGTGGATAAAGAATTGGTTGGATGATCACAGCAACAGACTTCATGTACAGGTGGAGGCCAGTGAAAAAAATCACAGAATCATAGAATCACAAGGTTGGAAAGGACCTACAAGATCACCTAGTCCAACCATCCTCCCATCACCGTTGCTATCACAAGCACTAAACCATATCTTGTAGCTCCTCATCCAGACACCTCTTGAACGCTGCCAGGGACGGTGACTCCACCACCTCCCTGGGCAGCCATTCCAGTGCCACTCCAGAGGAGGTGGATGCCCCATTCCTGGAGGTGTTCAAGGCCAGGTTGAATGGGGCTCCGGGGAAACTGGTTTAGTGGATGGCAGTCCTGCCCATGGCAGGGGGCTGGAACTAGATAATCTTCAAGATCCCTTCCAATCAAAGCCACTCTATGGTTCTGTGATTCTATGTTTTGAGACCTTCTGCAGAAAAGACACAACTCGATTCTTTTGAGCAGGTCTCCTGGCACAGACATTTTGACAATGCAAATCACCATCAAATCTTTTACTTTTTTATTTACTTATTTTAACCTATAAAATTAGGGAGTTTAGGCTTTTCATCTGTTCAGAGGCTCAGATCAAATTCTACACTGGAGCACACAAAGCACAGGCAGCATGTAGCATCCCACTACAGAGCACATGATATAGCAAAAGGCAAAGCAATATTCACTGTATCTTCAATATTAACACATTTTTTCCAACAAGAACACAAATCCAGGCCAATGCTAGGTATCTAGATAACAACAACAACAAAAACCAACAGAAATACCCACCCCAACAAATCATTTTCTCCCCCTTTCCTAACTGATTTATCTATCTCATATTGAGATTGAACGAGGAGAAAATTCCTGGCATATTTTATGTTAAAAAAAAATAATTAAATCATAATCATAACTTCTGAATGTGCTTATTTGACTATTCTGTGAATTTTTTTCTTTCACCTTTTACTCCAGTCTCCTATGGGAGTAATTCATATGCTTTAATTAAACATTCTTGAGTATTTGGACTTTATCTCACAGATATACCACACCCTGCTTGTAAAAATTCCATCTCAAGCAGCCAAAGTACTTGACTTATCCGTAAGAGGAGTTATTAATTAGAGTAACTGCAGACTACGTATTTATAATCTGGTGCCATCACTTCCCATGGATCTCAAGCTTTTATCTGCAGATTACTTACCTGCAGCTGAAACAGAATCATACCTAGCTGGAATGTGATCCCCAACTTGTGCAACTGTTCATCACCACTATTAAAATGAAGAATGGAAGATAGGTCCAAATGGAAGAAGTATTTAAGATGTTTTAAGAATTTTTTAAAGATATTCAGACTAGCAGGCCTGATTTCACTCCCAGAGTGGTCAGACCCCCAGGTCTAACTATCCTCACCAGACATCATGCGATGCTTGCAGCCCACTGGGGCACTGGCTGGACACTGACTTAGAGGGGGAGAGTTACCCCAGTCTGAAATCACCAGAGGAAATTACAAGCAGCAAAATACTTCCACAAGCCAGCGGATAAAAGCTAGTGCCAACCATGAGCTCAGCAGCATCGCTCCCCAGCACCCCTCGTTTGCCGGTGCTCTGCAGCATTTTTAGCTTCCTAGGTGAGCCAGCTCCCCTCACTCTCAAAATGCTTAGCGATCAAGAATCAGGGCTCAGGGCTGCTGCGGCAGCCAAACATCCACACAGGCGTGGGGAAAACGTGTGAGAGGGGAATATCGTGCTACAGAACTCAGCAAAAGCACTCACGGGCAACTTCATGCTCCTAAGCGCAGAAAGGAGGGTGCAGCCTTCCCGCAGAGAAACATCCAAAGGAAATCCTGCTGGCATGAAACAGATTGGGAGACAGCCTGCAGGAGTCCCCAGTAAGCAAGCCCTAGGCAGCTGATGGAGAGATGGCAAAAGCAAGCTTCCCAGCAGTAGGTTGGGACAGGACTGTGCTGCTTTGGGCAGCCCACAGAGCCTGCCAGGCTTCTTGCTACAGTGGGTCAGCAGCAGTCCTCACCTGAGGGCGAGCTTGGAAGCTTGGACTCCTTTTTGTATAACTGAATTGAGTAAAACCCCTGACTCAAACACTTGCGGTACCTGGAAATATGTTGGCTCAGAGCTGCATTTTACAGCTTCAGTCAGTTGCGGAATTATCAGAAGTTACTCCCTAGATTACCTCCTCTTCCTTTGTTTCTTTGCAAGCATTTTCTTTTTTCTTTTTTTTTTGACATTCGTCCATCCATTGCTGGTCTGAATCAGAAGCTGTTAAGTTTTTCCTAAAACAGATAATTCTGGCTGGGATGACAACGGCAGTATGGAGGAGCTTTCTCCGGCCCTCTTTTTAATTTTTCTCTTTTCGTAGAAAAAAGATGTTCAGGTTGCAGTAAAAGTACAAAAAAATACATTAAGCTTTGTTAAACCGGTAGAGTCAATTGACATGGCTCGGACTGGCTGCTTCCTCCCTTTTCCCTTAATGCCCATCCACAGCTTCCTCCCCTCTCCTCTCTTCGGACACCGTGTTTGAAAGCTGCACGCACACTCCCTGCAGGCTGGGACAGAGGATGATAGGGGAAACGTCTGGATGCACTTAGTCCAATTAAGTGTTGGCATCACATTCAGTCTTTCCGAAGAGCACGTAGGAAACTGTAAATGTCAGGCAGGCCACTGTGAATTGATGTGTCCCCATTTACATTTCCTTGCATCAAGCCACAGACAGAGTAGGTATTAATTGTCATCAAGTGCACTGTCACAAAACCCTCTTTAATATAATTCACAAGTGTTCTGCTAAAACCTTTAGTCTTTCAGCAGATCACTTCCATAATCCCATGTCACTGATGGGTTTTGGCAGAGATGAAGAGCAAACTGTGTTTGCTGCTGACAACCCTGCCACACTTTCCCTTTTTAGCTGCCGCACCAGTACACAAAATCTGTAATGGCACTCCCTGCTGAATGTCATTTCGAACTGGCAGCATTCCTCCGAGCTGTGTGCTTGCTAAGAGAGCTTCAACGCAAACAAACAGACACACACGGGCCCTGCAGATCACCCTTGTGCCACCCGGCCTTTCCTAACACCGCTCCTCTGACAGGAGGATTTGTGGCATAAAGCCAAGCTGAACGCGGAGCCAGCTTGTGCCTCACTCCCACAGATGGTGCCCTGACATCCGTGGGGCTGCTGCGCCAGGGTAGTGGAAATACCTGGGCTCCCCTGCACAGAGACTCACAGCCCAGGCAGGGAGCGCTCACAACTGAATTTGGGGTAAGAAAGCAGCCACAGAGCCACAGAGGAGGGACAAGTACAGCTAGCTCTCTCCCACTTCTTTCTTTTTTTTTTTTTTCTAAACAACTAAATCTTGTTCTTCCTGCTCCTGAGAAAACTCCTTTAAAAATGAATGAGACTAGTCATGTAACTGAATTAAGGGTCAGCTTACAGTGTTATTAAATTAAATGCTTTTATATACAGTAACTGAAGAGCTTGGTAGAATTCGTGAAACTGGATTCAGACTTCCCTCAGATATTTTCCAAAGTGGCTAGAAGGGTTTAAGGATCTAAACAGAACAAACTCATAAAACCATGCTTTGCACACTGCAATATCTAAACCAGCGACATACTTCCACATTGCTGCTATGGCTTTGCCCTCCAACATGTGTTCACAGCTCTGATTAGATCCAACCACAAATTCAGGACTAACTGTACTGAGACACATCCCCAGCTGATTCCAGTATAAACTGCATGTCCAGAATCTGACTGCACAGACAGTCACTGCATTCCAGCTATGCATCTCCAACTCGTGTACTGATGCACAAAAAAGCAGGAATGCATTTGTGCCACATTCACATTGCTCAGACTGCTGAGTGAACGGTGAGGAGAAGGAAAGGAAGAGAGCAAACAGATGCTATTGGCTGATCTGTAATAAAGGCTTGATCCATCATGGTTAAAATAAGTAAAATACACTCCACAGGCACGCTCACACACAGTAATCTCTGAGGATGTGAAAAACCTCCTGTCACGCTTTTCAGATTTGGAGAATACATGGTTCTCATCACAGAGTGCCAAGACAAACAACCTGTGCCTCCACTGCACATTTTGGTACCTGTACAATAGGGTGGCCCCCAGCAGATGCCTTCACAGCCCCTCGACTGCCTTCTGTCTCATAATGAGCTCGGTGGTGAGATTTAGGCTGCACTTCAATACGCAGTTCATAAGGTCCTGAGTGAGATGGCAGCTGCCAATCAAGGGCAGGCAGGGATGGGCTATAATGGAAAGGAAAAAGTATTAAAAATTAGCATCAAGTACAACATCACAAACCACAAGCATCCAGCGCTATTACTTAAGAGAACATGTTTCACAGTTCATCCTTCACCATCTTACATTCAAAATTTCATCAAAATGGATAATGCTATGACATGAGTAATTCGGGAAGTAATGGTTATTTCATGAAGATTTATGGGTTGAACATAGTTGATAGCCCAGGTGCTATCTACTTTGTAAATAAAACAGGAAAACATTAAGAGGTGGCTTACAAACATCTTAATATATTAATTCTTGAATCAAGAGGTAGGCAGAAAGATAGAGAGGAACTTAGGGGAGAGTATTTCAGCTGCAAAAGACAATGCCAAACCTACTCTGGAGAACTTCTATACATTTAACTAATCCAAGATTTAAACAAATCTGTGTAGTTTATAGGTGATAACAAGAAGGGCATTTGCAAGAAGGCCAGCTTTGTGTCATGTCACAGGGTCTCAAAGCAAAGCTGGTCTCTCACGCACCACAGGGAAGCAAGACCCGGAGTCAAAACATGGTTACAAATCCTACCAATGATGACGCACGAGCCAGAAGAAAATCCAGCTCACTCTTCCGGCTCTGTATTGACTCAGCAATTACTAAAATATTAAGGACTCATTACTACCACAAAAGCAAGCAGAACTGACAGTATGCAATAGTGAGGGAGCGTCATTCTTAGAAACCCACATCCAGAGTAAAACCACACTTGAAAACATTGGCAGGAGAGCTCAGCTGCAAGAAATGCCACACAGATGCTCTGGGGAAAAGGAGAAAGAAATGAACAAATGTCGTTGAAAAAGTACCCAAACATATTGATCTTCAAGCAAGAAGCTTCATGATCTGGAGCCCAGTCAGAGGCCGGCTGGCTGGGATGTACCAGCTCCCTGCCCTGTCCTCAGGCCCTGGTGCCAACGTGGTATGAGCAGCATGACAATGACCACAGGAAGCTGGCTGGGAGGGAGAGGATGCAGCAGAGCTTCTGTGCTGGGCACATTTATTACAGGCGTGTATCCATTTCATTTCATTTTGTAACGTTTATCCAGTACTTATCACCAGCATACTTCATTTGTATCTGCTGGAGTACAAGTGCGTGTGCACTCATGGGACTTAAGGTGGTGCCAAGATTTTCAACATTATCTTCTTCACTGCCTATAAATTTGCCTGTTTGAGTAACTTGAATGCCTATGGACAAGCACTACATGCATTACAGAAATCCCCAAACAACTCGAATGCCTATGAACAAGCACTACACGCATTACAGAAATCCCCAACCTCTGCAACAAAATTTCTGTAAATGGTGGCTGCTTTACACTCAGTCAGTCATTATCTCACAGCTAACACTTTCCACATACTCCATCTGTGCCACTGCAGCCAGTCATGCTGCTCTGGTTGGCAAGAGAAAGCTGGAGCCTCTGAGGACCCACTGGAGACACTACATCCCAGGCCTACACACACTCCAAGCCTTCTGCTGCTCTGCTCTCCAGCCTTGCCCCAGAACACACAGGGCCCACCATGGGGACAAGGAGCTGGATGTTTTGACTCAAGTCCATGCTCCTGCACAGCGAGGCACTGCTCAAGGCACTAAGAATGAACAATTTGTCCAGACAAGCTTTTAGGTAGGCAACAAATGGTGTCCAGGAGAGGCACTAGCGCTTCTTGCAGGCTCTTCTGCTACTGAACGCACAGCAAAAGAGCTGAGAGCCACCTAAAAATCGTAGGCAATTGGCCACTGTTAAAGCCACCCTTCCTTGTCTAGAGCCTCTGGGTACACATTCTTCAGTCTGAAAATCTCTAAAAGAAAATCTGCACAAGCCATATTTGAGTAATAACGAGTGACGAGGCACGGAGCAAAACAACTGTATCTCTCCTGGTGATGATCACCATACATTTTAAAACAGATGTTTCCGATTTTAAGTAAATTCTCACTTCATGGATTTTTTTTTTCTTCTTCTTTTTTTTTTTCTTCCGAGAACACAACATCTATCTGATTAAAAAAACATTAACACAACATTAAAAAGGCCTGCTCTAACTGGCAGCCTTGTAGCCCACAAGAGCAGACAGATATTTTTTACGATTTAGGGAACCATGTAATAGTCCCATGACTAATTAGACCTTTTAAAATAACCAATGCAACACACTTTCAAATTAGCATCTAAAAATGTCAGTATAATTAATTTATGAATTTCATGTTTTCAAATAAAGCATGAAAATAAAAATACATTTGCTGCTAGCCTGCAATCTATCATCAAAATTCCAAACGACCACCTGACCAGTTATAAATTGACAATTAATGACAGTTTTCCTGATAAAGGAAGCAGAGTGATGCATTTGACAGTGTCACTGGCTGGGGCTGTAAGAGCTATTTCCTATGTTAGGTTATCTTCACCATGCACTTAATTTCCTGCAGCTAAATGTGGTTAAAGAAAAAAAAAAAAATCACCTAGCAAACTGTCTAGTGGTAAACTGAAATCTAGTTGCTGCAAGCAGACTTTATCAATTTGAAAACTACTTCAACTAGCAAGCATCACGTGGAAGGGAGATGAGCTGCTCCACTAGCAAGGGGAGAGAGAGAAAGAAAAGATCTTCATATCAAATATACATTGGTGTATTTCCCTCTGATTGAATTTTCCACCAATTGAAAATCTGTCCCATTCCGTTCTACATCGTGATAAATCTTACAGCATTCACTCAAACTGTTGTAAAGAGAGATGATTGTTTCAAGGCAGGTTCACAAAACCTGGTGTGAGACTGTAAAAAACTTGCTCAATGTAACTACGTCCTCCATAAATCAGATTACAAAACAGATGAATTGTGATTTATTTTGCATACACCAGATACACAACATGATTAAATCATAAACAGATTATCGAGTCTGGCTGACTTCTGCCTTTAGCAGAAAGATTTATCAAGTTACAGGGTAGAAAAAGAAAAGATATTAGGCAGCACACTGGAATATAGGCAGAGAGGAAACAAATCCAAAAACTTCTATTAAACTTTGCAAAGGTGTTTAAGCCCTATTTTGATGGTTGTGCATTTGGGAATTAAATTGACACTACACTTTCACTGCACAAGCTACTAAATGTGCAAGGTCACTTGCAAAACACTCGCAAGTATTTTTGCTCTTGGCTATGCAGTTCTGCAAATGGCTTTGGAACAGCCGTTGGTCTTGAAAAGAGATGAATCCTGCTCCTTCACCAGGTGTCACAGCACGAAGTCATCTACTGAAGACAGTGGTATGACAGCAGCAGAAGCTGCTGCCCCAAGGAGCAAAGTGAAAAGTGCTTTTCAACAGCTCAAGTAAAGCAAGTGACGTAGCCAAGTGCGGCTGAGACGTGATGCCTTCCACCGAACTCCTTTAGAAACAAAGGCATAAACCAGAGAAACCACAGGGCTGCTGAACCTTCTAACACGCTGCTAAGTTTGTCCTTGCTTCAACTGTACACCAAATGCAAATATGGTTATGATTTATTGCTTATTACATGTCTCATGTTAAAATGGATGGCTGTTAAAAATCCTTGCATGCTTTTCAGAAGCGTAAGAAAACACTGCAGGTCCCGCTGACTTGTGGTCTGAGAAATATACTTGCTTTATATTTCACCTCTGAGAGGACTTTTTTTTTTAATTTCCTGTCTGACAATTGAGCAACCTGGCTGTGAGCTGTTAAAACAAATGCTGCATCCCACCCCAGACTTGGCTGTGCCTTACCGGCATGCAGAGCAATTTGCTCTACTGCGGAGTCTGTGCAGAGCTTTGGCATTTCTCACACTGAGCTCCAAGAGCACAAGTCATCATCATGCTCACCGACAGATAATACACAACACAACCATCCTGAAAGATAACATCCAGAGACAGATATGCATAGGAAATGCTTCATTTGTTGACTTAGGTTTAGAGACAGAACAAGTAGCTACTGCCGCAGGAATGGCAGAAGCAAGTGGCTCATGTTGTATCCCTGCTTGTTCTGAATTTAGTATCACATGGCACTGAAATGAGCTCGTGAGGGCAGACCATTAGTAAGGAGCTCACAGGGGTGTCTAAATGAACTGAGAAACGGTCAGAAGAAAGTGCTGGGAGGATTTAAATCAAACAAACAAAATGGTTTACTGAGACAAGTTTCCAAGCAGACCTTCACAACTAAAAGCTGGTGCCACATGGTGGCAGACTCAACTTATTGGAGCTTGAAGATGCCTCTATGCAACATGAATAGAGCAGGGAAGAGGTAAAGCCTGGATAGGTTCTTCCCCGTCCCCTCCCTTTGCCCCCCAGTTAACACCAGCTAGTCCTGGGAACTGGCTACCAGCACTTGGCCAAAAGTCTCTGTCTTACTGGGCCATGCCATGACAGCTCAGCATTTGCTTTGTCTGAAGAATTTCCTCTGGCTTGCAATAAGCACAAAAGCTTGCCATAAATGCACAGTTCAGCAAATCTGGTGTTGCCGCGCTTGTGATGGTCCTTCTCCATCTTCAGAAACACCAATTTTGTGGGAAATTCAAATTCTCCCAAGTAAAGTTATCCTTTCTCTTATCAGCTAGACCAAAATCTCTATTTAAGCAAAAACAAGAATATCCAAGGTCCAGAAATCAGAAGAATACTGAGGAAAAAAAAAAAAAAAAAACAACCAACAAAACAGCACATTAAACCCCTATTTTTATAAGCAAATCATACAATTTGGGACCTCAGTGAATCATTTGGAATGCCTGAGTTTGATACTGTCACAGTCACAAAAGTGGAATAAAAAAACCCAAACAAATAATGAACAAATCCAGTGACACAGATAAAAGCAAAATGTGCTTTTGAAACTGGTAGACAGATCCCCAGCCACACATTCTCTAGATGCAAATCACAGACTCCGTATGTAAAACTACATGTCTCTCTCTGTGTGGATTCAAGAACTTCTATATATTATTTTTCAGGCTGAAAAAGAAAAAAAAAAAGACTGCAGTGAAAAATTTGTGGATTTCAGCTGTTAAAAAAAAAAAAAAAAAAGCACAAAAACATACAGTAGGGAGCTTTTATAAGCCACCTGGAACTGCCTGTCTATTCCTGGAAGCTCCTTTTGGTGGTAGACCTCATACATGCCATACATCTGACCAACAAACCCAACCGTTTCTCTCCTCCCCTTTCCCCACTACACTACTTCTGAAGAAAATGAAAGCGTTACATGCCAACACGCTTCTTGTTAAACTGATTAAAGCATACAGAGAAGCTGTTACTTTTCAGTGAATAAGAAGTTGTGTTAGTTAATGAGAGTAGCTAAAGAGGGAGATGTAAAAAGATGTAAGATACTCAAAAATCCGGCATTTTCATGAGTGCCAATCCTTTCTGCTGAAGTAAATAGTGATTTGGGATATGCAAATGGGTGGGTAAGAAATAAAAAGCAGAATCTTAATTTTGGAAAGAGTCCCAAATACTGTGTTGTTGGTTCTGTTCTCATATCCAAAGGGAAGTCAAGCTCTGTAATTCCACGTTGCTTTTGGCATTTTTGCCTGTGAGAGGTTCTCAATCACAGAATAAGAAGAACTGATATAACAGCATCAGAGAAAAGAAAGCAATTGTTTCAGGGATGGTTTAAGGAAGTAAAAAGTATTGCCTGCCCGTACAACAAACGGCAGATGAGAGAATGCTCCTCCTGGTACACAGAGGTCTGGAAGAGGTATGATTGCCATTGCCACCTCATGATTGGCTCTGAAGCTTCCCATGTAAATCCCTGCCTGGTCTATCAATGTTTTCTACATCCAAAGCCTTGGACCCAAGGCAACGAGTTGCAGATCACGAATGGAGATAAAGCCCAGTGCTACCTCCATGCCAGCCCTTGGATCTGCCCTCCCATTCTCCCTCACCAGACTCAGCACCTGCATGCCAACTGCCATGCGGCGATCCGGCTGCATGCTGGTAGCCCTTGGTGGAGGCCTGGCAGCCAAAGCCTGATCTGAAGAGCCCAAAGCTGGCAATATGGAATGAGCTTCTAAGTTGATGGATTGCACAGAATCTTCAGAAATCAGTAGAAAGACGGAGCATAAAAAGATTGTATTTCCACTGAGCCAGGCATTACTCTCTACTCTTATTATTCCCTGTTGTTCTAGTACTTGGAAAAACAAAAATTGATTGAGTCTTAATTGTGAGAAATAAAAAAATGCATCAGTTTCAGACACAGTATTAAAAAAAACCTCTTTCTTTTTTAGATTAATGCCTGACATAAAAACATGGGTAAAGAGACATCCACGTGCTTGGCTGGTGCTGCTGGAGCCTATTCCCCCTGCTCTCAAATACAGGGGAGAGGAAGAGAAGGAGGGAAAGGCATCAGTGATTTTCCAAGGCACGCTTGCTTTTGATGAAAATGTTATGTGTACTCAGGAAGAGACCGAGGAGCTAATCAAATATGGTTATCTCAAAATCATTACAATCGGGTAGATTTTGGAGCCTGAGTTGTTTGTTGGAACCTACCCCTAAAGTCCCAGCAGTTGAAATAGAACAGATGTGTAAAATAACAGGAAAAAAAATCCAGATCTGTTGTGACAAATTCTTAACCAATTTTTTTGGAAAGATTTAAAATAACATAGTTTCTGTTGCGTCGGCTGTGATCCTGTTGACGTCTGTGCTCAGTTGCCCAGCACTTTCATATACATAAAAATTAGAGGTATTTTTGGTGGAAGGAAGCATGGTCAGTGTATCTGATTGGTAAAATTACTTAAAATCACATTTCGACAGTAACTTCCAACTGCCCTAGAGCACGAGTTAATGAGATCACATGGAAACATATTGCGAACCAGGAAACATATTTTATACGAGACCAAAACAGTGGAAAAAATGTTAAATACACAACGTAGTGGGGCTCCGTTTTGTACACTTCACCTTTCTTGTTTGTGTTAGCACACAGGAATGCTGGGTGCCTTCTGACTGACTACAACAAAGCGCGTAAGGGCGGCTCTCTGCAACAGAAAGATAAAAAGCGTGTTTGGTCAAACTCTCGCATTGTTGCCCTTGAAGTCTTTGGCAAAAAACAGCCAGACACAAAAGCCAGTGTCCTGTCATTCTGACGAACTCAAATCCTTTTACACCTTTGGAAGGAGAACACAAATGGCTCTTCTTAAATACGTAGAAGGCTCTGACGGATTTGCTGGGACTGAAAAGTACCCACCCCAGAACTGAGTGCTCACTTCCAGGTGGCTCCAGCAGACACAGTGGGATGGCCACATTTCCCAGTTCTGAGCTGGGCCAGGGCACTGCAAGGACCTCAGACAGTGCTGAGAAGGGAAGATGAGGAGTGATGAGGAAGGGGAAGGACAGTGTTACACAGAATCATCGAATGAACCTTAGAATGGCTTGGGTTGGAAGGCACCTCAAGGATCTAGTCCCAACTCCCCTGCTGCAGACAGGCTTGCCAACCACTAGATCAAGTACTGAATCAGGCTGCCCAGGGTCCCATCCAGCCTGCCCTTGAACACCTCCAGGGACGGGACATACACAACCTCTCTGGACAGCCTGTTCCAGCACCTCACCATCCTCTCTGTGAAAAACTTCCCCCTGACATCTAATCTAAACCTCCCCTCCTTTAGTTTAAAACCATTCCTCTTCATCCTATTACTACCTACCCATGTAAAAAGTTGATTTTTCCCCTGTCTGTAATCTTCCTTTCAATACTGGAAGGCTGTAATGAGGTTTCCCTGTAGCCTTCTCTTCTCCAGACTGAACAAGCTGAGCTCCCTCAGCCTGTCTTCATAGAAGAGGTGCTCCAGCCCTCTGATCATCTTTGTGGCCCTCTTCTGGACCCTCTCCAAAAAAAAAAAAAAAAAAAAGCTCAGCATCTTTCCTGCTTTGAGGGCCTCAGACTTGGATGCAGTACTCCAGGTGAGGCCTCCCAAGTGCAGATAATCACCTCCCTTGTCCTACTGGCCACCTCTCTTCTGATTCAGACCAGGATACGATTGGCCTTCCAGGCTGCAGTATGGTGTAACGTGAAGTGCCACAAACTGTTCAACTTCAGTTTTTGGACACAGAAGACATCAGGCGGGTGCTGGATGGAGAAAAATGAGTTTGGCAATGCTAAGAGCCGAGGACACTGCAGCTGTGCATCCGCTTCTTTAGTGCAGAGTCCTCTTACGATGAACAAATATGACAAGAATTATAAGCTTACAGACAAAGTTTTCTTTAAACAAGAAATGGAAGGGAAGAAAAAAGAAAACCAGTGTCCAACACAGATTGGCAAGAAGCTTTCAGATAAAGTTTCAGATGAAGTAAATGCTGAAACAATGTGTAGAAGAACCACATTCCTATTCTGTTTATATCCACAGTCTATAACAAACAAAATAATGGGAACATCTCTTATTCCTGCAACAAAAATGTATTTGGACACGACGAAGTAAAACCTCAGTTTGATGGCACCAAATTGACCTACTGCCTGACCAAATTCTGAATACCCCTGAATATCCTATTTCCTCACTGGCTGGACTGGGGCCTGTTCCCATTCACAATCAACATACAATCAACTCCTGGAAAGGCCTTGTAATCTTTCAAGGATTTACTCATGGTCGTGCCACACCAACAACAGAGGCAGCATCACGATAAACATCTAAATGGAATGAGTCAGTTGGAAGATTTGGCAGGAAGCAGATACAGGAAGGGGAAGGAGGAAAGAAAAGGATACAATAAAGGTATTAGCAGGATTGTCCTCCAAGCTGGGGGTTGCTTACCTCATGTAGGATGTAGGAGACAGAGACTTTGGTTTGGCCCACTGGTAAGGATGCTGTGGCACTGATAAGTACTGCTCGCAGAAGTTTCCTTTCCTGATATGTTGAAAGCTAGAGAAGTCTTCTGGTGACAAGTCGGCAGTTGGCGATATGGTCCCATGATCCTCGCCAGCTGGTTCGGTTTTCAGAGTCATGGACGGGGTGTGGTCGATGGCAGTCTTCCTTGACTTGATGGGAATCCCATCATTCATATCTATCGTGCTGTCGGTGGTGAGAGCATTTATGGCAGCCACAATGGCAGAGCTGGTATACTGGTTGGTGTTTCCTAGCCACGTCTCATCTGTGACACTCACACGCGGTGAGTTTTGTGGTGAAGGCGTAGGGGAGTGATGTGGTGAGTAGGAGGTCTGCCGGCCATTGAGGCTGTACTTTCTCTTGTTGCAGGGAGATGGAGGCCTGGAGCTGCGAGCCCCCAGCCAGTTCTCCTCTGTGATGCTCGTCCTGGGAGATGTCGATGGCGAGTGCCTTGGAGAATTGAGCAAAGTGCAGGCCACCATGCCACGCTGGTACCCCTCCTCTGTGTCAGTGGTCTTTGGAGAGACACACGGGGACTGCCATGGAGAGGTCTGGGGTGAAGTGTATGGATACGAGTAGTTGGACTCGTAGGAAGACGCTTCAGAGTTGCAGCTTCTGGAAGACAAGCTACTAGCTGGGCTCAGGCAGGACGGGTCTCTGTATGCCTCAAGGTTTGGTAAGTTCAAAGTGGCAGTGGAAGGTGATCGCTTGGCATTTGGGATGGCCTCCTCAACCTCATCATGGAAAAACTGGTTGTTGTTATGATGCAGTCCCATGTAAGAAGTGATTTCAATTCTGGGGCTCTCCAGAGCTGGAGCTCCATTAGGTCTGATGTTTGGAGGCAGGTAATAGTCAGAGGCCCCGCTGTCAATGTGTCCTCCGTATCCGGAAGGATGGTTTGTTGATGGGACAACTGAAATGATGGGATTTGATGTCTGAAGGCCATGACATGGAGTTGACAATGAGGAATGTGCCACATTTAGAGGCAAGCCAGCATTTACGTTTGAAGATGTATAATTATAGTGTTCTGGAAAACAAACAAACAAACAAAAAAGAATGATATGAAGCGCTGTACATAAATACTCACTTAATAACATACCAAGCTGGAATGGAGGAACATGACAAAACACACAAAAGCACAGCACTGCTTGACAACCCAACAGCATTAAGGGATAAATTGATGACTGCATCTTTGAATATCCTACTAATTGAGCAGCACAAGACAAGCCGTCTTGGGAGTAGAATTTACATGGACCGAGGTTGTCTCAAAGACACTTATGTAAACCTTCAGAGCAAAAAAGGGTGCGTCAGCGTTCAGGGACTGCAGTGCTGCCCAAGAGACGTGCTTTTACATAAGCGAGCTTTATTCCCTGCCTTAAAAGCTGGAAAACACAAAAAGTACAGAAAAAAAAAAAAGGAAACAAAAGTAGAGGCGGGCTATAACGAAGTCCGTGATGAAATGCATTCTACTAAAAAAATTATACACAACTGAAATTTCCATTACAGTGAGTTTCCAAGCGGTTCCAGTTAACTAGGTTTTTGGAACAAGACGGATCTATTGACCTGCTCTGGTTTCTGGGACCACTTATCCTCCCGCCCAACTGACAGAGACCAGGTGAAAGATAAACACGGAGGTCTTGCTACTCTGCGACAGATGAAATTCCACTGAAATTGCTGGTTCTTGCAGATGCCACACGTAAATGCTGCCAGGAGCACGCTCTGGGCCAACCGTCTAACTGTGTAACAGCTCAGAGCGCGTTAAAGCGATAGCGTGATCACTGTGGAAAACCTGAAAAGTGAGATCACATCACAGACTTGTGCCGATCCAGCACAGGGGACCAGCATGCCTCCATATCTGCTGTGCTGTGCAGAACCGGCCCCTCAAAGTTGGTCCTTAGGGATCGTCCTCGCTTCAGGCCCCCATCGGCCTGCTAGCAGGCCCACCATCAGCATGTGCAGCTCCTCTCCCCTGCTCTGAGGCCTCATACAGGTCACTCTCCGCCTCCCAGAGACACCAGTGGGCTGTGGCTGGGCAGGTGGGCAGCTCTCAGTACTGTGACTGATGTACGATCAGGACTCAGCCCCTGTGCTTTCTTTCTGGCTCAGGGAAGCTCAGTCACCTCTACACTCGAGCCAGAGCCCCTCAGGCTGGTATCTCTTCCTGTGCCAGAAAAAGATGGCAAACCATTTCTGTCAAGGATGAGGGCTGCTGGATTTGGTAATGCTGTTCTGTAGATCTGGAGGTAGCAGCCTGGAAATAATCCCAGCTGCAGCTCCAAGCAGCCTTTCCCTGGGTTCATCCTGGCAGTGGCATTACCCCACATGACACAGAGAAACTCTGTGTCCCCCAGCCAGAGCCAGCCTCCATGAGGAACCAGGCCTTGTCCCTTGTGGGAGGCAAGCTCCTGGTGGAGACCACTGCCCACCTTCCCTGTGCAGAGGGCAAAGCTCTGCTAGTTACCACAGCTGTTATTCCCAACACGAAATGCTCCCAGGAGCGCTGCGGATGCAAACGAGCCTCCAAGATGGTTATGCCAGCCAGCACAGCCAGCTATTCTCTTTCTTTGTTTATCAGCTCAGCCCTCTCTGGTGTCATCCTCCAGCTATCCTGTGATCGCATTTCCCACTGGCAACGAATCCAAGACAAACAGCACTTACAAAAAATTAATGTGCTTTAGCAGTTTCACAGCTGCTCTGTGATGTTCCAGCTGATTTACACCAGGTCAGGTAATATTT